>NW_026553298.1:0-7631 GCF_027596085.1 Anoplopoma fimbria | reverse complement strand
AAACTATACTATGACTTTTTTATGACCTAGTCATGACATGCATACTATGACCATTTAATGACATGTTTATCACATGCTATACTATGACTTTTGAATCTTTATAATACATGTTTGTGACATATTTATGGCATACTATAGTTTGACTTCTTTACGACATTGCCTTAGTTGCCATAGTATGTCATTGCACTAATGACATACTAATGACTTATTTATTATTATTATTATTATTATATTATTATTATTTATTATTATTAGGTTACTTTTATTATAGTGTTATCACATACTATACAATTACATTTATTAACATACAATACTATGACTGTTTTATGACTATTTATCTGACAAACTTTATTCTGGAATTTGTTTAAAAATTATTTTATGACATTTTTATGATATGCTACATTATGACTATTCTTACGAACTATTTGACATAATATAGTATGATTTTTATGACATGGGACATACAATGTGTACTGTTGTTGAAGTGTGTATTTCACCCAATTATAAATAGTTATGACATGACTTTGTTGACAATATACTATGATTTTTTTTTAACTTTTTCATTATATTATTTTGGGACTTTTAATCAAACTATAGCATGACTTTTCAAACATGCTATACCATTACTTTTTTCAAAAACTTTTTCGCAATCTATAGTGTTTTTTTGACATTTTTTTGACATTACATTATGACTTTTTCTGATATACTATGACTTTTATCACTTTTTTTCGAAATACTATTCTATGACTTTTTAATGACTTTTTTCTACAAACTAGGACTTTTTATGACTTTATTCCACATACTATACTATGACTATTTTGGACATACTATACTATGACTAGTTTTCGACATACTATACTGTGTTTATGGTTTTTCTACATACTATTCACTGACGTTGTTTTACATGGAATACCATGACTATTTCTGACTTTTTTGGGACATATGATTCTATCATATTTGACATGATGATAGAATCATAATCCGTTATGATTTTTGAACATTTTTTGTCTCGGAACACAGCGGCCCAATACAAGAAGGGCCAGAGTTGGATCCACTCCTGCAGAAGGTCAGAGTCTTCAACAAGCAAGTTAGAACGTGTGAACCTGTGACTGGAGGAGGAGATGAGCTGGAACCTTTGAAAAGAAGAAGATGTAGTCCATGTTGGTTAGCATCCCGTACAAAATCTCCCACCCTCTCCACGACTTTCAGTTGAGAAGAGAAACATCTTCAGCTGAAGATTCCCACTCTGTTGCAGTATCGACATCAGAGGACTAGGAAGCTGCTGTTGTCCTCCTGGACTTTGACTCTCACACTAACTCAAGTGCAATACATTTTTTTGTAGACTATTTAGCAATCAGCACATTGTAAGCTTTTTTAGGACTTTTTTCGACATACTATACTATGACTTTTTTGTGACTATTTTTCAACATACTACACTAGGATTTTTTTTATATACTATGATTTTTTTTTATATACTATAACTTTTTTTTTGCTTTTTTCAAATACTATTCTATGACTTTTTAATTACTTTTTTCTACAAACTATACCATGGACTTTTTCGACATTTTTCGCTATGACTATTTTTGACTTTTTTATTTCTATGTATTTGATATTTCTATCTTTGAAGTATTCTTTGTTCAGTGTGGTTTTGTTGTTGTACTGTTGCTATTAATGTCCCCATGACTATGAAGTTCAGTTCTCTTTTTTTCGACATACTATACTATGACTATTTTTTGACATACTACATTATGACTTTTTTGATATACTATGACTTTTATTACTTTTTTACATACAATTCTATGACTTTAATGAGCTTTTTCTAAAACTATTTATGACTTTATTCTACATACTATACTATGACTTTTATTTCTTTTGTTGACATACTATACTATGACTTTATTCTACTATACCACAAGTGTTTAATCTTTTTTTTACATACTATTTTATGACGTTTTTTTAACTTTTTCGACATGCTATTTACTATGACTTTTTTCATGACTTTTTTCAACAACTTTTTTCATACATGTTGTATTAGATGCTTAAATTTGTAAAAACCTTTTTTTACATATATTTGACCTTTTTGTATTCTACTATGATTTTTTCATGAATTCTTTCATTGAACTATTTTTTTCAACATGTTATATTAGCACATTGAAAATAAATATGTACTTTTTCAACCAAAGAGTCTTTTGTTTTTATTGCCATCAAATAGAATTATTTTAATTATTATTATTTTTTCCTTTTTATGACATTTCTATAACTTAAAAAAAGCCAATTTAACTGTTACATAAAATCTATGACAGACCCAACAGCTGATGGGGTTCACTTTTCATGAACTTGTTACTTATTTGTTCATAAATATTTCAATTGGCCTCAAAGTAAAAACACACAAACCTGCTCTAGACACAAACACACAAATATTATATGCAAGTCATGTAGGCAAAACCCAAACAAGAAACAAGTAAATAATTTAGAAAAACACACACACACACACCACTTTGCTGGCAAGATTTATGTTAACACACACCCAAACATACAGTGCATACAGAAAGCAACAGATTGATTAATAATAGTAATACACTTTATACTGATCTTTTATTTGATTTTTACAATGCTTTAAGAAAGATTTATCTATGCCTTCTTAATTTTAAGAAAATCATTTTTCTTCCCAAATGAAATGTTAAAACAAAACAATACAGAGAAATCAGAGTAAAATCAAACAACAGATGATTTTTGTGATGGAGATTCGTTCTGCATTAAATGAGAAAATTCTAAGCCAATATATAAACACCAGAAAGAAAGTGTGTAGTAAATGATTTATAACTTTCCTTTAGTTTTTTACTTTTTTTTTTTATTTTTTTTTATCCTTCTTTTTTTATCTGATCAGTTGGGATGGGCTGAGTTGGGGAGGGCTCTCTATTTGTCTAGTGTTTGCCTCTTCTGCTGTTAAGATGCGTTCTTGACACTCATTCTCATCTGTGAAAAATGTCTCTCAAACATCTCCATTAGATTTTGCCATGTACAGAACTTTTCCAGAAGGATAAGACAATATGGTTCCTTCCCCGGAACGCTTGAGTTTGATTGGGCTTTCTTGTTGAGTTTCATGAAGATTAGGATACTGTCCTTTCATTGTATCCAGCCATTCTCTTACATTTGTGCTGTAGAAAACCAGTTTGGTTTTTATCTCTTCATCCGTTTTATCAGAAAAGAAAGTGTCTTTGTAGTCATGCAGTTCTTTTTCTCGGAACTTCTTTTGTGCATCACTAGTACATCCTTCAGGGTATTCAAATTCACGAGCAGCCATCTATATTAGACAGAAAAAGAACCATTATTTTTTGTAAAAGAACATGCTACTGATAAATGTCACCAGACATTCAGCACGCACTTGCTGCGATGTTGTACCTTGTATTTCTCTTTGCGTTGTGATGCTCTGGATGCTCAGTGGGACGGTGGATACTCCGGCTCTGCAGCTGCTTCCTGAAAGGCACAAGCTAAAAACTTTAAGTTTAAATCTTCTTTTAGTGCAGCTTCAGGTTGTTACTGAAGAAGAGTTTTTATTAACACTGTTGGGTAACGGTAAAAGCTCCTTTCCTGGCTGGCTGTTTTACATTACAAGACTGCTCATGTCTTGTTGAATACAAAATATTTTTGTTATTTTTATTTCACATAACTTAAAAAAATTCAGTCAACAAGAATTGAAAGGACACTTGGATGCATTCTTACTGTATCTGTGGCGACTCCGGCCGTCGGTGATGTTCAGCGTTAACGGGTGTCGGCTGATTTGAAGTCTGTGCACGAGAATAAACCTCTGGGGCAACTTCATCTTCATTTATACTCTCTGCCTTGTTCACATACAGCCAATCACAAGACGGCACACTCATTTCTACCTTGTATGCAGTGGTGCATAAAGTACCCAAAAGCCATACTTGAGTAAAAGTAAAGATACCTTACTGGGAAATGACTCCAGTAAAAGTGAAAGTCACCTATTAGAATACTACTTGAGTAAAAGTCTTAAAGTATCTAATATTTACTGTACTAAAGTATCAAAAGTAATTTTCTGATATTAAATGTACTTAAGTATTGAAAGTAAAAGTACAAGTAAATGCTGTTAATAACATTTTTTTTTATCTGATCAGTTGGGATGGGCTGAGTGAGGAGGGCCCTCTGGCTAAATCTAGGTTTAATCCTGCTGTTGCTGCTGATAAGTTGTGTTCAAGGTCATTTCTCTCATCTGTGAAAAATCTCCCTTAAACTTCTCAGTAGGGTTTTGCCATGTACCAGAACTTTTACAGAAGAATAAAACTTATGGTTCCTCTAGGAATGCTTGAGTTGATTAGACCATCTTGTTGAGTTTCCTGGAAGTTCACGATACTGTCCTTTCATTTCATCCAGCCATTCTCTTACATTTGTACTGTGAAAACCAGGTTGGTTCTATCTCTCCAGCGTTTTATCATAATAGAGAGTGTCTTTGTGGCCATGCAGTTCTTTTTCACCCAAGGTCTTTTTCTTTTGTGCATCACTAGTACATTCTTCAGGGTATTCAAATCTAAGAGCAGCCATCTATATTAGACAGAAAGAACCATTATTTTTTGTAAAAGAACATGCTACTGATAAATGTCCAAGACATTCAGCACGAGACTTGCTGCGATGTTGTACCTTGTATTTTTCTTTGCGTTGTGATGCTCTGGATGCTCAGTGTGGGTTGGGTAACGGTAAAAGCTCCTTTCCTGGCTGGCTGTTTTACATTACAAGACTGCTCATCTCTTGTTGAATACAAAATATTTTTGTTATTTTTATTTCACATAAACTCCTCCAATGAATCGCCACCTTATCGTGGTGGAGGGGTTTGTGTGCCCCAGTGATTCTGAGAGCTGTGTTGTCAGGGGCAATAGCTCCTGGTAGGGTCTCCCAAGGCAAAGTGGTCTCGGGGAGGGGGTCAGACTAAGAGCGATTCACCAAACCCCAATGAATCGGACGATGCAAGGTTGTGGCACCTCGCCCGGAATAGGGAAACCAGGGGCACCCTCCTGGAGCCAGACCTGGTAGGGGAGCTCGCCGGCGAGCGTCTGGTGGCCGGGCCTTGGCACATGGGGCCCGGCCGGGCCCAGCCCGAAAAAGCTACATCGTGCCGCCACCCTGTGGGCCCAGGGATAGGCATTGGGGTCGGGTGCAATGTGAGCTGGGCGGCAGGCTGGGGCGGAAACCTGGGCGTGCTGACCCCCGGCATCACAGACTAGCTCTAGGGACGTGGAATGTCACCTCTCTGGCGGGGAAGGAACCGGAGCTGGTGCGGGAGGTGGAACGCTACCAGCTAGATATAGTTGGGCTCACCTCCACGCATAGCACCGGTTCTGGAACCAAACTCCTGGAGAGGGGCTGGACTTTTTCCTTTTCCGGAGTTGCCCAGGGTGAGAGGCGCCGGGCGGGTGTGGGGATACTCACAAGCCCCCGGCTGAGCGCCGCTGTTCTGGAGTTCTCCCCCGGAGAACGAGAGGGAGTCGCCTCTCTGCGACTGGGAATCGCAGGAGGAAAGTCTCTGACTGTTGTTTGTGCCTATGCACCAAACGGCAGTTCGGAGTTGTTGGACTTCTGTGGAGTCCTTGGGTGTGTTCTGGAAAGGGGCGCCAAACACCATGTTTGAGCATAGGGAGGTTCATAAGTGTACTTGGTACCAGAACACCCTAGGCCAAAGGTCTATGATGGGACTTTGTAGTTGTGTCATCAGACCTGCGGCCGTATGTCTTGGACACTGGGTGAAGAGAGGAGCAGAGCTGTCAACTGATCACCACCTGGTGGTGAGTTGGATCAGGTGGCGGGGAGGTTGCGGACAGACCCGGTAAACCCAAACGTGTAGTGAGGGTGAACTGGGAACGTCTGGGCTGAGGATCCTGTCCGCAAGTCTTCAACTCCCACCTCCAGAGCAATTTCTCGTGATCCTGGGAGGCTGGGGACATGGAATCCGAGTGGGCCATGTTCAAATCCTCCATTGTGGAAGCTGCTGCTAGAGTTGTGGTCGGAGCGATCGGTGCCTGTCGTGGCGGCAATCCAAAGAACCCGCTGGTGGACACCAGCGGTGCTTGAGTAAAAGTAAAGATACCTTACTGGAAAATGACTCCAGTAAAAGTGAAAGTCACCTATTAGAATACTACTTGAGTAAAAGTCTTAAAGTATCTAATATTTACTGTACTAAAGTATCAAAAGTAATTTTCTGATATTAAATGTACTTAAGTATTGAAAGTAAAAGTACAAGTAAATGCTGTTAATAAAAAGCAAAGGGTCAGAATTTTGAGAATTATGAAGTTTATTCTTTTAAGTGCTGTGGCCACCATGACCAAGGACAAGGAGGTACAAACAGAGACAGCAGCCTAACATACACCATGTATAGTTAAACTAGAAGATCAGACACCTCCCCCCCCCCCCCCACAGATATACTCCACCCTGTGGGAAACACTAGATATCTGAGCAGGTTTATGATAATTATGATAACTAAACATTAACGTTGCGGCTCATGGGATTAATCTTAATTGACCTCAATGTGTTTCCTGAGGTTGGATGGGGAGTGTTTGAATGCCAATATTTCAGTAGCTTTGGGCATAAGAGGCTCTTCATCCGGTACGAAGAATCTTTCACTCCAACATAAGAAAACATTTCTCGCAGATATGTCCCCAGGTGTTGGTCTTCGTCACAGCGTTGTTTGTTGTGGGAGCAGCAGGTGCTTCCGTTTCTGCTTCCATCATGAAACCAGTCATCGTAGAGTGGAATTCTACTCATGTGGTCGCTCGCTAGCTGGCATCCTGGGCATCACTGGGCATCACTGGGAATCACTGGGCATCACTGGGCATCACTGGGAATCACTGGGCATCACTGGGCATCACTGGGAATCACTGGGAATCACTGGGCATCACTGGGAATCACTGGGCATCACTGGGCATCATCACTGGGAATCACTGGGCATCACTGGGCATCACTGGGAATCACTGGGAATCACTGGGCATCACTGGGCATCACTGGGAATCACTGGGCATCACTGGGAATCACTGGGAATCACTGGGCATCACTGGGAATCACTGGGCATCACTGGGAATCACTGGGAATCACTGGGCATCACTGGGAATCACTCACACTGGGAATCACTGAGCATCACTGAGAATCACTGGGCATCACTGGGCATCACTGGGAATCACTGGGCATCACTGGGCATCACTGGGAATCACTGGGCATCACTGGGAATCACTGGGAATCACTGGGCATCACTGGGAATCACTGGGCATCAACAAAACGCGGCTTTGAGAGCACGTGTTTGCAATTGCGCATTAACGTGATTAACCAGTGATTTAACTTGCTAGGGCCACTGATTCTCCGAACCTGCTTGCTTGCAGTCTGTGTTCCACCACAGAACCACTGGTCTGTGTTCCACCACAGAACCACAGGTCTGTGTTCCACACAGTCCAGACGTTGGTCTCATGATTCATTTTCTTTCTAAAGATAGATTTGATTTTGTAGCGAGTAACGAAGGTTTCAGGGGAAATGTATCGGAGTCAAAGTATCAGTTCTCTTTGCAAAATGTAGTGAAGTAGAAGTGAAAGTCAACAGAAATATAAATAGTAAAGTAAAGTACAGATATCCAAAAA
>NW_026553296.1:0-1386 GCF_027596085.1 Anoplopoma fimbria | reverse complement strand
CCGCCGGCTGGCTCCGCGTCCACCGTCCTCTCCTCTCCGCGTCTCCCCCTGCAAGTCACACTCCCTAGCATAGTGTCCCTGGCGCTTGCATTTATAACAGGTGAAGTCTGGGCATTCTCTTAAAATATGTCCTGGCTGGATGCACAGCCTGCAGACCTTCACCTGCCTGTCATGAATCAGTGAATTGTACTTTACAGAACCTTGTCCCGTCCACCACGCCTGTCCCAGGCCATTTCTTTCTTTGATGGGCGAAATCGCCCTCACGCCCACGTTGTGAGTTTCTGCCTAATTTCAGCGTCAGTGATATAAGATGGCAAGTTTAGAAATGAAACAACCATTTCATTGCTGCGAACTTCTTTGGCAGTCACCCGAGTGTTTTTGATTTTGAAACCATCTAATAACCTTGTCTTGCCCTTTCCCTCCTGCATGGTGATCTCGTAAATGTTCTTACTTTTGACCCTGCATGCCAGAACAATCCCGCACTTTTCCTTGATTCCCGCAACAGTTCCATCATGGTTATGTAATCTTCACCGACCAGCTCCACAATCAAGGTCAGCTCCTTTTTATAGCCACAATCACCCTCACTTTCTCCCTGTCTCTCTTTATCTCTCCTACTATTCGCCATGCTTTCTTTCTCAATAGGCCTACTAACGGAATTGATCTCCCTGTGTTATTCCTTTCTCGCTGTCTTCAATATGTCCAGAATCATTCTCCGTTCTACATGTGTCAAACTGTTCTTAACTTCCATGTTTTCCTTCACAAAGTTTTTCCAGCAGCCATTTTGTCAGTCCAGAAAAAAAATTGATAAAAACTCCCTCAAACAGCCAGGCTGTTGGGGTGAGTTAAAACTGAAGACACTTTCAAAACCAGTATCAATATCTCAATCATTTCCAGACACACTCACAGCTTTTAAATGTCAAATCAGAATGTACAAAGTGGCTATAAGGATCACAAATGTAGTGCAGTAAAAAGATTAATATTTACTGTTGAAATGTAGAATACGTTAGCATAAAATTGAAAA
Organism: Anoplopoma fimbria; assembly: GCF_027596085.1. Classification (NCBI taxonomy): domain Eukaryota; kingdom Metazoa; phylum Chordata; class Actinopteri; order Perciformes; family Anoplopomatidae; genus Anoplopoma; species Anoplopoma fimbria. The sequence continues at coordinate 365 of NW_026553296.1, read as the reverse complement.
GAAAATGATCGATGAGCTTAGGAATGATGAAAGCCATCATTTAACTGGATTTGTGTCATTTCTATACCGGCAAGTCATGATCTAGCTATTTCCTTCCCACCCTGTCGGTGTCCACTGAAAAAGCAGCAGCGCCCTCTGCTTTTTGTAAAGAGGAGTGAAAAAGCTTACAGCACCTGGTATTCCCAGGCGGTCTCCCATCCAAGTACTGACCAGGCCCGACCCTGCTTAGCTTCCGAGATCAGACGAGATCGGGCGTGTTCAGGGTGGTATGGCCGTAAGCAAATATTGTGCCTACCAAAGGGCCTTTTAAAGATACTATATCACCACGCTTTGCTCTTTCGTCTATACAGGGAGCGCCTGCAGTT
>NW_026553295.1:0-2370 GCF_027596085.1 Anoplopoma fimbria | reverse complement strand
TTTCCGGTCCGAGGAGGATCAGCGACAGCAGGATGAGGACACCGGAGCTGCCAGCGGGGGTGAAATGACCCCATCCACCATCGGCAGCAGTGCGGATGGAGTGTCCGGTGAGACGGGTCGCATGACGGGAGGAGCATCCGGGCAAAGTATGGAGGAAGGCGCTAGCACAGCGCCCAAAACACCCTCAGCCCGGGCGAGTGAAGCCAGCAGGAAGAGAATGATCAAAAAGAGGGACAAAAGGGAGCCAAAAGAGCGGAAGGTATGACCCATCGAGCATCTATGGAAAGCTGTGTTTTTCTTTTTACCATTACTATGGTCATAATAACATCCTTAAATGCAAACGGCCTAAGGAACAGGATCAAAATAGAAAGAACGATTGAACTCTGTAAATCTGACATATTGTGCCTTCAAGAAACGCATTGGGATAATGAACTTGTGAAAACCCTTGGAAAACTTTGGAAAGGGCCCATATTTATAGACAATGGAAGTGCGAAGGCATGTGGAGTGGCAATCCTTGTCAGGGAGAGGTCTGTTAGTGGTGTCAAGCAAACCTTTTGTGGAGGGAATGGACGTGTGATAGCGATAGAATTTGTCCACAATAAAAACGCATACAAATTAATCAATATATATGCACCAAACGTGGAGGAACTGAGAAAAGGTTTTTTTGAGGACTTGGAGGTTCTGTGCACGGGAGATTGTATGATGGTTGGTGACTATAATGTAAAATTATCAAGACTAGATTATTCAAATAATGTAAAATACAGGTATGATGGGTCAAGAAACTTTTTGAAAAGCATGATGGCAGAACACAAAATGGTGGACGTATGGAGGAGGAAAATGCAGAACGAAAAGTGTTTTCGCGGAGGCAGGTGGTTATGGGGACCCTTAGACAGAGTAGAATAGACCTGGTTCTAGTTAAGGAAAACATTGTCAGCCAAATAAAAGAGGTGAAATATACTTTTACCACTCTTAGTGATCATGCAATCCTGTCGCTGAGGTTAAGGGACGTATGTATAAGGAATGTAGGTGGAGGAATGTGGTGCCTAAACAACAGCTTATTAAGAGAGGATTCATATAAAGAGATGATAGCAAAATGTATCAAAGAAGAAATAGAGAACAGATTAAACAAAGATAATATTTGTATTTGGTGGGAAAATTTGAAAGAAAAAGTTAAAAAGAAAAGCATATACTATGCCAAGCAAATGAACTTTAGAATGGATCAGGTAGAGAAAGAGATACAAAATAAATTAAACGAAGAAGCAGGGAAAGCAGACAAAGATGGAAATTATAATATACAAAATTATATGAAGTTGAGAAGGCAACTAAAAGTTTGTGAGAAAAATAAATGTGATGGGGCGATAGTAAGGAGTAGAGTACAGGATGCTGTAGAGGGGGAAAGGTGCACAGCGTACTTTCTAAACCTGGAAAAAAATAAACAGGAAAATAATTATATAAACGAACTACAGAATGAAAATGGGGAGAAGGTAAATGATTTGGTTAGCATCTTGAATACAGTGGAAGGCTTCTATAAAAACTTGTATAAAAAAGGGAATACAGAAAAAGTATGTATTGATGAAGTCTTGAGTGGTGTGGATGCAAAGATATCGGCAGACGAGCAAGACATGTGTGACAGAGAGATTACAGTAGAAGAAATACAAATAGCAATTAAAAATGCAAAAAACAATAAAAGCCCTGGTTCAGATGGCCTGAGCAGTGAATTCTACAAAGAGTTTGCTGATGTGTTGGCACCCATACTGCTAATGGTATATCAAAGCATGGAGGAGGGACAACTGGTTCCAGAATCCATGGCTACTGGGGTAATCACAATATTATTTAAAAATAGGGGGAGTAGGTTGGAGTTAGGGAATTATAGGCCAATTAGTTTATTGAATAGTGACTATAAGATCTTAACAAGGGTTTTAGCGTATAGGATTAAGAACGTAATGGGAGGAATAATATCACCGACACAGGCATATAGTGTCGAAGGGAGAGACATAGCAGATATAATAGGGACAGTTAGGGACGTTGTTAGGCACATGAAAGAACAGTCTGGGATTGTGTTGAGTGTAGATTTGAATAAGGCTTTTGATAGAGTGGAACATGAGTTCTTGTTTCGGACTATGAAAGAGTTTGGGTTTGGGGATAGAATAGTGAGTTGGATCAGGCTGCTGTATAAGGAAGCTAAGAGTAGGGTCAAATGTAATGGTCTGATGACAGACACCTTTGCTTTGGAGAGGTCAGTGAGACAGGGCTGTCCTTTATCAGCACTGTTATATAGCATGTCTATTGAACCCTTTGCTGTCCTTATAAAAAAGGATAGTAATATAAAAGGAATACAAATACCAGGTGAGAAAATTAATATAATTCAAC
>NW_026553294.1:0-14685 GCF_027596085.1 Anoplopoma fimbria | reverse complement strand
AGCGAGGCTTTTCCCCTGCTGCAAGAGGCCCGCATCTATCACCTCTCCGGCCGAGAGGTCAGTATGCAGGGAAGAACAAAAAATGTGATGTAACATCTGACATGATTATTACTTAAGAAAATGCTGGTAGGATCACTTTATCCACCAGTGGCAACAGCTACACACTACACTTTAAAATGTTACATATTTTCCGTGTTGCACAAATAGTCATTTTGTTAGAATAAAACAATCATTTTGTGATCAAAATCACTGCTGTATTTCATCGTTTTATAGTTTAATGTGATGTGTACTTGTATAACATGTGTATAGGTGGTTTCTGAACGAACAAAGCCCCGTGTGCGGCACTTTCTGTCGGAGGTGTTCCTGATCATTGGAGGCTGCACTAAAGATGAACGCTTCATCTCCACTGTCACCTGTTTGGACCCCTCAGACGTAGCAGGCTGGAGGTTGCCAGGCTCCCAATGACAGAGATGGAGGATGAATCCCAAAACAGGAAATGGGTTGAGTTTTCCTGCATCACCTTCCGCAATGAAGTGTATATATCTGGTGAGAGAATCCCCATTCAAGTATTATATAAAGATGCTAAGCTACTGTAATATGTAAAGGAGATCCCCTGCTGTGCAGATGAAAGTGAAATTGTTCCCCGTCTACTGATTATGTATCTGAAAAGTTTTGGTTTCTGTAGGTCGTCTCTGATGTATTCATTTTTCTTGCATCTTCATCATGTAAACATGTTTTTATAAATGTACCTAAGCTTATCTTAGCTAAAGAATCATCATAATCAGTGAATCCATAGCGAGCAACTGAACAAAACAACAGAAAATATCTGCAGTTACAGTTGCTGTGGGTTTAGGTGTTTCCCAACTCAGGAACTGACACCCCAGCTGTGGTTACTTTAACTGTTCAGCGTCACGTATACTGTGAAAGGTCAGACCAGATCATGGGAATTTACATCAGAATTATAAATGTGTGGCCAAATGTAGAGCACATACTTTCACTAAAGATTCAGTGACATACATACATATTTTGTAATGCTTCTGTTGTTGCAGGAGGTAAAGAGACACAGCACGATGTTTGGAAATATAATGGGGCCCTGGACAAGTGGATTCAAATTGAGCCCCTGATAACTGGGCGCTGGAGACACAAGATGGCAGTTCATGGGGGAAAGGTGTATGCACTGGGTGGATTTGATGGTGTTCAGAGACTCGATAGCGTGGAGGCCTATGATCCCTTTCACAACCGCTGGGCACAGGTAAACATTATACATGTGTAATTAGGCAAATGTTTGCTAACATATTTACAATATAAATTTCCTATGTTTACAGCTTGGTCCTGCTCCTCCAAAGTAGCATTCCAACAAAAATTTCAGTCTTCCTCAGAGTTCGGATTGAATTCCGATTTCATTATAGCCATTCTATTTCAGCATGCCCCTTTTCAAAAGTCACCTTTCATTAGCAGCATTCAGAATTACTTGAAATGTAATTCTCAATGGATTTTCCTGGTAGCAGCTGTGGAGCATGCAAAAATGAAGAGAAAGGGGCCATGTGATAGGATGAAAAGTCTGGAAAATAACTTAATTGAAAAGTGGCGTTTGGAAATATATTTTTATTTTCCTCTTAATATTTCCCATATATATATATATATATATATATATATATATATATATATATATTTTTCATTTATTTTATTATCATAGAATACTTTGGAACTCCATAATAACAATTAAATACAATACTGTGATTGAGTTCATTAGGTGTTAAATATCTAACAGTCCATAGAATGCACTGCTTCAAAACAATAAAACTCCCATATTTACTTCTTTGCCTATTAAATTGTCCATAACAATAAATACCCTTTTGGATCTGCTTGCAGGTGACACCTCTTGCAGTAGGCGTGAGCTCCTTTGCTGCTGCAAGTTTTGACAGATGGATCTATGTGATTGGTGGCGGGCCGAATGGAAAGTTGGCAACTGATAGGGTTCAGTGCTGGGAACCTGGGACTGACAGCTGGGAACTGCGGGCGCCCATTCCCCTCGAAACCAAATGCACTAATGCAGTCACATTCAAGGACTGCATCTATATAGTTGGTAAGTTGGCAGTGGTGGATGGTTACTGAGTATGTTTACTCAAACAGAGATATTAGTACTGTACGTAAGCATCTTTTCATTTCATGCTTCATTATATCTATATCTATATATATTTACGCCACTTCATTATTTTGTCAACTTTAGTCTCTAGTTACTCTACAGATTAGGATTTTACAGTTTGTTCAAAGCACATAAAATATGATGCATTGTGTTTTACTTTAATGACATTTTTATTTGTAAAGAAGTATTTTTTTAGGTTAAATAACAAAATACTTCCTCCATCACTGTTAGTGTATTTGAAGAGTTTCATTCCAAAATGAAATGAGCACAATGTTCGAAAAGAAGTGTAGACATACTCTCAAGATTAAGAAAACTTGCTCAAAGATCATCTGTGTCTGGCTTATTGTGTGAGAAACGGAAATGCATATTTGTATATATGTGTGTCTATATTTATTAACTTTAATGTTTTTTTCTGCCTGCTCCCAGGTGGTGCCATGCATGCCATGTACTGCTACTCACCTCTGTCAGACTCGTGGTGCCTTGTGACCCGTCTAGGCGAGAGGGCGAGCTGCGCCATCGCTGCCTGTAACAACAAACTCTTCATCACTGGGGGACGGGATAACAAGAACCAAGTTATCTCCACAGTGATGTGCTGGGACTCTTCCCGAGGGGCGTTAACGGAGGAGTGTGTTTTACCGATGGGAGTGTCGCACCACGGCAGTGTGACACTCATGAAGTCCTACACACACATACACAGAATAACATCTCCTTCAGAGTGCCAATGATACAGACTCCTGTGAACAGCCCAAGAAAAGTGATAATTAAGAAGATCATTTTTTTGGATGCATTGCTATGTTAATTTCTTGTAAATGTATGCCACTTTGGAATACTACCAGTGAATCACTATGTTATATGATTAAAAATGATGTACTAATTGGTATATAAGAAGTAACCAAGACATACTGGACATTGTTTCATGGCTTTCAGTTATCATGAAGATTTCAAAACATGCTGAGCAATATTTGGATGAAATCAATATATGCATATAATAATAACTTAAGAAATGCATACCAGCACGAGGTGTGACTTTTTTTAGGAACCAAACTAAAGCCATTGCACCAAATGTTCTATTTTTATTATTATTTCACACACACACACACACACACACACACACACACACACACACACACACACACACACACACACACACACACACACACACAGTCTTTGCATTACTGTTTTTAGATAACTTCCTGTGAACACCGCCATCCAGTGATCAATATAAATAGTTTTATTTAATTCAAACAATTATTAATGATTAAATACATGAAGAGATGTCTTAATCCAAGGCAAATATTAATTGTCCTATTTCAGCACTGCAAACATGTTTAAAAACATTACAAACCTTTGTTTTAAAGATGAGAGAAGAAAACTATCCAGCTTGATTTCAGGTAGGTTTATTCCTTATACTCATATTTCTCACATATTTCTACCGCAACAAAATCACGTTCCCGAACAACAATTAAAAAATAAAACAAAAAGGGTCAAGCTTCCGGTATATTTTCAAAATAAAACGCATTGATATGAAGGCGACATTTCCAGTAACAAAAGTCGTTAAATTATGACATCAAAACAAAGTCTATGTGTGAAATAATATAATTGAAAAAATTATAATGGTTAGCCATGTATTTGTCACCTCAATACTGAAATTTCGTGAAAAACCAAACTAAAGTTATACTTTCAGTACAAACACATTTTACACTTTCCAGTGTAAATGTATTTCAGTGTAAATACATTTACACTGGGAAGTTTTTAAAGTGTTATTTAAAAACTGCTGAGGTGATTACTATACCTACTGTTGATGTGTGGTCTTTAAATGGTCAGATTTCCAATTATTTTGAAAGTCAGTGAAATCAGGTGTGCCCGTCAAGTGTTCCTTGGGACAAAGTACTTTCGGTGGTTGTCTCACAACCTGTAGACCGCAAACCCGCCCCTTGGATTACCTGCGCAGATACTCTCCAGAGTTTTGTTTAAATCCTGTCCCAACTTAAAAAAAATAACAACCTATGAACTTTTCGACTCAACTCACCGGGAAGGAAGACAGTTTCCCTGTTTCTCCCGTTTCACCTGTATCACCGCCACACCTGCGACAAAGTGAAAGTAAATGTAAACCTGCGGCTGAATTTTTGCTTGCGATACTTTTGAAATGGATGGTCGTCTTCTCCTGTGCTATTTCATCTGTATGACCTCGTGCCTAGGTGAGTTTGTTAAATGGTTATAGTTCAAAATGTGTTTTTTTTGTCGACATGAAAAGTACAGCCAAGCCTCCTTGAAGGCCTAAAGTTGAGTCGGCCCACAGTAGATTCATATCTAACTGCAGGTAATAATTCTGTGTCTGTGGTATGACATGCACTACTATTAACCTAATGACATAAAACAATCCACTGTTTCATGTATAGCCTAATTTATTGTTGGAATACAGCAATACTTCTGAATACTAAGGGATTACCAAGAAATACACCTGATCCTTTCTTTTTTTTTAAAAAATGTGTTATAACTATGTATGCTAATGTTTAGACAATCTAATAACACCTCTGCAATCATCCCACTATGTTGTTGTTAAATGATCCTTTCTGATGAGACTATATGCAAGATAGGTGTTATGTGGTACTTTTTGAGGCTGTAGTCAGTGTACTCTTATTTTATAAATTATCTTTAAAGTTGTGACGAAATAATCTCGATTTATGGTCGGACTAACTTCTTCCGTGGAATTCAACTGCATTTCCTGGTCTTCATTAGAAGAAGGAGTTTGCTCAGCTGACACTGAGATAGCTCAAAGTTATTTAAGTTATGTTATACGGTGGTGTTGCATGTGGGTGGATTGCAATCTGTCAGTTTCTTTCTTTTGCCAACCTTTTATTTTGACTCATTCATGCTGTGACTGGATTCTGTTTTTTTTTTTTTACTGATAGCTGATGTTTTCTGTTTCGGTTGCTGATTAAAGTCTATAACATGTCAGAAAAACATGAAAAAATGCCAGATGTGATGTTATTTACACTCAATAACTAAAACATATTCAGAAAGCAAGATAGCCTAACAATTGAGAAGCTGGAAGAAGGGAGCTGAGCTAAGTCCTCAACCAAAGTACAAGAAACACAAATTACGTTTTTTACTTTTTGGCATTTTTGCCTATTGGACAGTCCATGGAGAGACAGACAACAAGTAATTTGCATATCCGGGAAACCTTATGACAGCTGTCTCCATGACAACTGAGCAAACTCCATCCTGAGTAGAAAACTGTAAAATGCAAATCTCGACAAAAGGATAGTAAGTAGACCCTGTATAATGCTGTCCAGTACACCACCAACACTCACTAGTCTCAAAAATGATTGTTGATTTGAATCAACACCATCCAACACAGTGTAAGCAAATACTGAATATTTTAGATTAATACAAATAGGGTTTATTGCTGATTTATTTGTATGGATCATATAAGATTGTACAGATGTACACCGAATGAATTGGCAACTCATTGTGCTGAGGTATTGAGTTGTCATCAATCCCTTTAATGTTACAAATGTACTCTCACACATGATGCTGCATGTCTCTATAAGTCTCTATTCTCTCTGTCTAGTTGCTGGACAGTCTCCAAAATATGCGCTCAAGGGAGGGAAGGTCTTGTTGCTGCCAGACATCGCTGGACATCCTGATGGAATTCTGTGGAAACATAACGGCAACAAAGTGGCAGAGTTTAACGGCCAGGAGCAAGAAGTGTACCACCCATATGAAAACAGGATCACTCTCGGCTGGGCCTCTGCAGAACTCGATATCACTGACCTCAGATTTGAAGACAGCGGAGACTATGAGCTGGAAGTCGACATCAACAAAGGGTTGCATCGTTCACTTTATAAATTGCAGGTCATAGGTATGTTTTTTTTTTTTTTTTACCTTTTTCAAAAAGTGGTTATATGCAGTTAACCGAGCAACAAAGGTACCTGCATTATATAACTAAAAGTTGATGTGTTGCTATAGCAACTCCATGTCCTTAAATTACTTTAAAAATATGACCAAACACACAAAGAAAAAAAGCAACCTGCAAAAATTGTAATCCTTAATAGATAATGCCACTGCCAGTGAGAAATATTGTATCTTTTCATGTTTTATTGTTTTACTACTTCTCTTAGACATTGATCAACAGAAAACTCTTTATGGTCAGAGTTCCATGCCGGCAATGGGAGACACTGTGCGTGCAACAGCTGTTGCTTGATTACTTTTCCCATTGCAGCTTTGTAGCCAAATGGTAAAGATGAAGCTGAAACCTGAGCTTTGTAAACATCAAATTAAATGCCAAACACCACACCGCAGCAGTAACGGCAAACATTGGTGGCCTTGGAAGGATCGTTAAGGCAGAGGGAAAATAAATGACGCAAACTACAGAGATATCTTGAGGAAAACCTACTGCAACTGACAATAGAAGGACAACTTAAGATTTATTTCCCAGCAGTTCAGTACAAAAGAATAGTGGGAAATTGAAGAGGTCAGATGTGCAAACCTGATTCCTTTTCTCACAGAGTCAAGGCTGTTATGCTGCTAAAGGAGCTTCCACCAAATATTGACCAAAGTGGGCGCAAATACACTTGACTTAAGTTTAATTAGCTTTGAATGGATTTGTTTTAACGTTCAAGAGTGAATTGTTTCTGTTGGTCAATTTAAGAAAAGCTTGAGATTCACTATTAGAAAACAATAAAACAGGAAAGGGGTATGGGCAACATTCAAACAGTTATTAGTTTGAAATTGGCAAATTGACAGTATTATTTAGTGAAACATGCATTGTAAACAGAGTGAACATGCTGGTGCTTTCTGGTCAGGGCAGAGACCCCACAGACAGGACTGCTTTCCCAAACCCAACAATGTCATGATGAGATCCAGATATCAAATCCAGTCTTATCTTTTAATATGTCACCTGTAAAAATGGGTGATAAAAATGTCATAGATTGTATATATTTTTTATGATCTGTTCAGAGACTTTCCTCAAAAGAAGATATTGGGCTTTTGTCCAGGGGCAATATACACTTACATTTAGTGCCATAGTAAGAATTACTATGACTTTTTTTATATTGCAGCAATAAGCGAAGGGTATTATTGGCATTCCTCATGTCCTGTACCAATAGTCAGTGTTGTCATGACACTCTGAAAGTGTGTTAGCCTTGCCCTAACCAAACTGTAACTGTAACTGTAAGTTATTTATCATGACCATGATGTTTTCCTAACCTTAAACTAAGTAGTTATAGTTGCCTACACCTATTTATACATTTAAACATAGAAGCAGAGGAACAGAAAACAGCAACATCTGCTTTCTCAGTAGTTTTGTTTTATATTTGATCCTGTTTTATGATGCTAATTAAGCACTTTATGTGCTATTAAATGTATTTATTTAATTTTGTGCTATAATAATTGATGAATGTATGTATTCGTTTCTTTAAGACAAGGTCGCCAACCCCACCATATCCTGTGAGATGAACGATGGAGGCAGCTCTAACATATCTGGAAATCTGGTGTGCTCTGCAGAGCCCAGACGACCTCAGTCCTTAATAAAGTTTGAGTGGACAACACGTGGAATTATTCAGCCTGGCCCAAACTTACAAATATCTCTGGGGGATCAACATGATGATGAAGAGTACAGTTGTAATGTGAGCAACCCTCTGAGTAGTGAAACAGCTACATTCACTGCAAATGATTGCTACCCAGGTAAGATTTCACTAAGGCATCAGTTATACTCTCAGATGAACTTTTAGAAGCTAATTAACAAAGACTATTTGTATAATTAGGCCACAATTACTGATGGGTTTTATTAAGAAACAATACCTGCAAAACAGCATTGACAATGGCACTGAATTTGAAAGAGACTTTGATCTTTGTAGAAAATCTAGACTAATATGTACAGTTTTACGGTACTACTTGAATGTTGTTAAAGTACTGAATGTAATTTTATAAAAAGCTCCAGTAGGTTTAACCTTTGTGTTTCTGTGCAGACAAAAGTTCATCAGTACCGCTGATTGCCATCGGAGTCATTGTACCTGTGTTACTCCTCGTTGGCCTGGCCATACTGTACCGCAAACTATGCCATAAAGGTAAAGATAAAAATAATTACAACTTAACCAGAAAAAGTGATCCCAAAATGTTTTATGATTATGTTTTTCAGCAACCAGTATATATAGAGTATATATACACCGATGTCCATGTATTCAGAGCTATGTGTAACAGTTGACTAAATAAGATAATAAGTTCAATTTTTTTTTTAAGTTTTATATGGGGCAAAGTTCTTTGTCATCTAGAGATCAAAAGTTCATACAGTGTGTATAGGAAGTATTAGTTGCAGTATTATTCAATACAAGCAGCTGTTTTATTAACTCTAGTCTCGACATTGTATTCTACTAAACCATACTGTTCTTCTTTTTCTGTCCTCTCGCTCTTGGCTCCAGCATGTTTTGCAAAGATGATTTGGAAAACGGTTAACACCTGATAGAGGAACAGAAGGTATGATATTTTATGTATGCTTGAACCAGCAATTGTTTGGCATTCATCCCTCATAAATGACTAAGATGATTAATTGATTGTCAAAACATTGTTTATATTAAATGTCTCTCAATAGATAAATCAAAGTAATCTTGACTAATCGGCTCAGTACTACTCAGATGAGAGAACAAGAGGTGAACAGAAATGATACTGGAAAAAAAAAAGTTGTTTGGATGCTGCTCAAGTAGTTGAGCAGCTGGACATTTTAGTGTTTCATGCATAGTTTCTCATCAAAATGAAGAAAGTTGTGGAAAAGCAATGAAAATGTACTTTAGAACCCTGACCTATGTACACGACCTTGGCTGCCCAAAGTGTTGCCGCGGGGGCAATGTAGAAATATCTTTCTTATATAAGTTTTCAAGGCAAAGTGAGTTTGGCCCCGTTGGGAGAGAAAAAGATAGAGAGACAGAGACACAAAAAGACAATTTAATTAACAGAACTTTGGAACCTAGTACCATTTTAATTTTTACAAAACAATACATTAAGCTCCACTGTGTACTTGTGTTTTCCTATTTTCTCTTTTCATTCTTTCTCTTTTCTGTACAGAAAATGTGCAGTAAAACGATGATCAGGTATTGCCACCAGCTGAAAAATGAGTGTTAGATTTTGAGATATTGATTTTATCACCCTTTAGTTGCGCTACAGTTAAAGGGTGTAGCAGTCCCTGTACACAGTTCATTGTGTACAGGGAATGTTGCAGATAAGAGCTAGAAAGCACTCAGACCAAATACCTCCAAAGTTGCACAACCCTTTAGTCTAGATAGATAGATAGATAGATAGATAGATAGATAGATAGATAGATAGATAGATAGATAGATAGATAGATAGATAGATAGATAGATAGATAGATAGATAGATAGATAGATAGATAAATCAATAATAATTAAGCATGTTTTGAAATCTTTAATGATTTGCATCTGGAACCAGATCTGCATAAAAAACGCACAAGGAGAGTAAATCATAGAATATATATGACAGATATTTTTGCAGAAGTTCATAACAAACCTATTGCTAACCCTGCCTTCCAGAAACCCTGTACAAAATGTCATGGGTCCAAGTCGGCCCTGATTAAGTAATCGTTCCTTTGTTCATAACCTACTTTTCACTAATTTGATTGGAATATTGATGTTAGGCTGAACCATGATGCATCCACTGTTGAATCTCTTTTTAATTCGTATCGTGATGATGCATAATGATGCCTATAGATGCGCTCTGTGGTCAACTTTGATGCAGTCCACGGCTCTCACGTGAAAACGTTGGTCAGCTTAAAGGTCATATCGTCCAAGAACTCATTTGATCTTGTTCTTTTTCTCGGGGGAGTGATAATATATTTTGTATTTGATTCTGTTTCAGGGCCAAAAGAGACTCATGATGAAGAGTCGAGGCCTCTTGTTCACCGAACATCAACTCTTCCCTCTACTCAGCGACTTCCCCAGTTGGACCAAGGTAATATGAATATGAACAACCTTCTAGCAACCAAAACTAAGACAGGGATCATACCGTGACATGGTAAAATGCAGAGGCTGCTAAGTAATGTGTTTATATGTGATAACAGTAGCAAAACCTAAGTTTAAAGCAAATTGATGGGGGGAAAAAACTAATTCTGATAATGGTAAAATAAAATTGTCTTTTTTATTTTATTTACAAAACAAAATGTCTATCTTATGCCTCAGCCACATTACTGAAAAACGGAAGCGTTGACAATAAGTGGATTTTATTTTGAAATAATTATTGATATAATACGATTTTAGTAATAATAATAATAATAATATCTATAATAATAATGAAAATTCTTAGTATGTGAAGCCTTTAATGACTTCCATGATGTCTGCCCTTATTTCTATGTGGGTGGATATTTTGTGTACAATACAGTACAGTACAGTCATTTTTTTTATACATAATAGAGTGATTTTATTGAGATAATTTCAGGAAAATTATCACAAATTATGATTGATTGAAACCATTATGAACTGAACCAGGAAGCATTGTTTGTTTAATTCCATTTTTTTTGTTTTACAATAGATTGTACGGGCACACAAGATGAGCAACCAAAAGAAGGTTACACAAACACAAAAGTTATTTGTTATGACTTATGCATAGTAGAAAGAGTTCTGAAAATTAATGTGTGTGCTGTTCACTCTTTCCAGGGCATGTCTCAAGTATTAGAAAGAAGTTTGAGCCAAACCATCATAGACGGACTTTGCAGAGAGGTAACTTTTGTTAGTTAACAAACATTGATGGTTAGCAAGCAACTACCAAAACAACCAATATTTATTTTGATTTGCACTCAATCTACTGTTTTTTTATTTTATTTTAATGTATTGATCAATCAATCATTTTATTTATCATATGTCCAAAATAAGGAAATGTTCCCTAAATCGAAGTTGTCATCTTAAAATATTGTAGCTTGTTTTGTTTGATCAACAATCAAAAAGCCAAAAGAGTTCAATTAACAGTAATATGGGAAAGAGAAAAGCAGGAAGTCCTCAGACTTCAGAACCTGGAACCAGTTAATGTTTGTCATTTTTGCTGTATAAGTGGCTTTGAGTATTTATCGGTTATTAGTATTAATGTTATTAACTATTTATTTTTTGATCAACTAATTCATTAATCAATGTGTTTTGTCAGAACTACTAGTCATTACCATCACAAATTGCTCGTTACTGGTTTATTTTGACCCCTAACCCTAACCCCCTCCGGATCTGAATAAACACGCTGTTAACGACAAAGGTGATGCGGATGCAGACCAGCAAAGAGAGCCTACAGAAGTCCCACAGAGCGACCCCTCAGTCTCTGAGGAGAAAAATGAACCAGAGCCTGCTGATGTGTCGGTCAACCTCAGTAAGGACACCGAGTCCAGTCCACAAGTCCCCATCTCTTCTGAACAGCCAGGTTTGGAAACTACAATATCTGAGCTTGATTCAGAAAAGCCCCAGGGAAAAACATTCAAATAAAGAAAAAAAGATATAAAAGCAAAATACTTAACAATTAAAGGCATAAATATGCCCTAATACTTTATTTATTATATGTTCAAAATAAGGAAATGTTCCCTAAAACCAAGTTGTCATCTTAAAATGTTGTAGCTTGTTTTGTTTGATCAACAGTCAAAAAGCCAAAAGAGTTCAATTAACAGTAATATGGGAAAGAGAAAAGCAGGAAGTCCTCAGACTTCAGAACCTGGAACCAGTTAATGTTTGTCATTTTTTGCTGTTACGGTGACATTGAGTATTAATGTTATTAATTATTTTTTGTCTTGATCAACTAATTAATTAATTAATGTATTGTGTCAGAACTACTAGTTATTAACATCAAACATTGCTCTTTACTGGTTAGTTTTGACTGTTTCTGTGTGCTTTAAAGCTTCCTCTTACTTCAATGTTTTTTTTCTGTGTTTCAGGTTCAGAAAATAACACAGACGAGCATAAGGAAACGGCGTCTCCTCTGCGTAGTGAGTTCCAAGATCTGAATAAACACGCTATTAACGACAAAGGTGATGCGGATGCAGACCAGTACAGTCAGCCTGCAGGAGAAGAAGTCCCACAGAGCAACCCCTCAGACACTGAGAAGGAAAATGGACCAGACCATGCTGATGTGTTGGACGACTCCAGTGAGGACACGCAGTCTGGTCCGCAAGTCACCTTCTCTTCTGAAAAGCCAGGTTTGGAAACTACAATATCTGAGCTCTATTCAGAATAGCCACAGGGAAAAACATTCATATAAAGAAAAAAAGACGTAAAAGCAAAATACTTCAGGTACAAAACCATTTTCCTACAGTCCAGAACAGCAGTGTGAGTAGCCTCTATGTACAGCAGCTCTGGATGAAACACCCAGGATACTGTGTCATAACGGACACAAAAGGATGCAGCTGAAGTTCCATTCATTTAATGGATTATTTTATGATTTAGGCATAGTAGAAAGAGTTCTGAAAATGAATGTGTGTGCTGTTCACTCTTTCCAGGGTATGTCTCAAGTATTAGAAAGAAGTTTGAGCCAAACCATCATAGACGGACTTCGCAGAGAGGTAACTTTTGTTAGTTAACAAACATTGATGGTTAGCAAGCAACTACCAAAACAACCAATATTTATTTTGATTTGCACTCAATCTACTGGTTATTTTTTTTATTTTAATGTATTGATCAATCAATCATTTTATTTATCATATGTCCAAAATAATGAAATGTTCCCTAAATCCAAGTTGTTATCTTAAAATATTGTAGCTTGTTTTGTTTGATCAACAATCAAAAAGCCAAAAGTATTTAATTAACAGTAATATGGGAAAGAGAAAAGCAGGAAGTCGTCACACTTCAGAAGATGGAACCAGTTAATGTTTGTCATTTTTGCTGTAGAAGTGGCTTTGAGTATTTATCGGTTATTAGTATTAATGTTATTAACTATTTATTTTTTGATCAACTAATTCATTAATCAATGTGTTTTGTCAGAACTACTAGTCATTACCATCACAAATTGCTCGTTACTGGTTTATTTTGACCCCTAACCCTAACCCCCTCCGGATCTGAATAAACACGCTGTTAACGACAAAGGTGATGCGGATGCAGACCAGCAAAGAGAGCCTACAGAAGTCCCACAGAGCGACCCCTCAGACTCTGAGGAGAAAAATGATCCAGACCCTCCTAGTGTGAGGGACGACCTCAGTGAGGACACGGAGTCCAGTCCACAAGTCCCCATCTCTTCTGAACAGCCAGGTTTGGAAACTACAATATCTGAGCTTGATTCAGAAAAGCCCCGGGGAAAAACATTCCAATGAAAAAAAAAGATATAAAGCAAAATACTTTACAATTAAAGACATAAATATGCCTTAAAACTTTATTTATTATATGTTCAAAATAAGGAAATGTTCCCTAAATCCAAGTTGTCATCTTAAAATGTTGTAGCTTGTTTTGTTTGATCAACAGTCAAAAAGCCAAAAGAGTTCAATTAACAGTAATATGGGAAAGAGAAAAGCAGGAAGTCCTCAGACTTCAGAACGTGGAACCAGTTAATGTTTGTCATTTTTTGCTGTTACGGTGACTTTGAGTATTAATGTTATTAATTATTTTTTGTCTTGATCAACTAATTAATTAATTAATTAATTCATGTATTGTGTCAGAACTACTAGTTATTAACATCAAACATTGCTCTTTACTGGTTAGTTTTGACTGTTTCTGTGTGCTTTAAAGCTTCCTCTTACTTCAATGTTTTTTTTCTGTGTTTCAGGTTCAGAAAATAACACAGACGAGCATAAGGAAATGGTGTCTCCTCTGCGTACTGAGTTCCCGATCAGAATAAACACGCTATTAACGACAAAGGTGATGCGGATGCAGACCAGCAAAGTGAGCCTACAGAAGTCCCACAGAGCGACCCCTCAGACTCTGAGGAGAAAAATGATCCAGACCCTCCTAGTGTGAGGGACGACCTCAGTGAGGACACGGAGTCCAGTCCACAAGTCCCCATCTCTTCTGAACAGCCAGGTTTGGAAACTACAATATCTGAGCTTGATTCAGAAAAGCCCCGGGGAAAAACATTCCAATGAAAAAAAAAGATATAAAAGCTTCGTGATCAGCATAGCGAAAATATGACAGAGTGTTTTACAACGGGTAAGGTTATTGTCAAAATGCATAGGAGGTTTGATAGCATCTTTGTCACACTTACCCGATGTGACCACTTTTATTGGTATCACCAAGCCACCTCTCGCACGATTTCAGAAACCCAGTTTTCAAAAACATCGCGTCCATGAAAAAGACAGCGGTCTTTGACAAACGCCTTATCCGAGATTGATGCGTCTTTTTCGGACGAATTTGAGGGCGATGTGACACCCTTTTTATGGTGCTATTGGAGTTTCTCAGGCTTCATGTCCGAGATATATGAGCCTCCCCTGGGCATATTTTGACGCAATATGCTACTTTTTTGACGCTTTGAGCCAAATGAACGGTTTTTCTCAGGCTTCATGCCCGATATATATGAGCCTCCGCTGGGCATATTTTGGTGATATATGCCGCTGTTTGACCGTCTGACCGATATGCAAA
>NW_026553293.1:0-54107 GCF_027596085.1 Anoplopoma fimbria | reverse complement strand
AACTTGTCTCAGTGCTTAGGCTGTTAGTCACACCACACTTCTCCCCTAATATAAAGGAGGTTTGAGTGTTTGATACATACATATACATACCTTTACAGCAGCCCAGAGAGAAAAGCTCTATCATCAGGACATGATGAAAAACAGACGGACAGACAGTCTGGTTGCATTTTGTCTGAGACAGTTTAAAGGTAATTAACTTTACTTTTTGCCCCATGTAATGAGCAGAAAGAAGCAGAGAATTTGAAGGTTTTGACTACAAGAATACAAGGCTGCTGCTTCAACTCTGTTAATTTCAAACATTGTTCAAAGTACTGGGGTGAACATCATGCAGGATTGGACTATAGCTCAGGCTTCAACACAAATGAGATGCCAGGTAGCAGTGAAAGGGAAATAATAGTCCATGTGATGAAGAAGGTACTGTTACAACCAACTGGCACAGAGAGCGGCCAGACAGCTGCCCCTCATGCTGAGATCAATGGTTTAATGCTCGTCTGGGATGAAGAATGCATGTGAGTCCCCAACATGCTCACAGATCTGATCATGGATGTATTTGAACAGGGCCAAAGGGGTCAGGGCCCACAGACCAGAAGTGAAGTGACTGTGTACCTTTCAGGGACAAAGCTCAGTGAAAAGGAGGTATGTCTGGATTTATTGTTTGATTTCCATTATTTTTGCTTGAGACATTTTTAATATTGAGAATCCTCGAACCAAAACTGATCCAATATTCTTTTTTTGTTTAATCTTTTCTTTGATATATTACAGCTGAGCACCATAGTGAGGCTATATTAACATTTCATGAAGTGCATAAAATCTTACATTTAATATAAACCAGAGCAGTAGAAATGCCTACTTTAAGAGAATATTACCTGCATACCAGGATTCTGTATGATTACTACAGAAAAACAACAACTATAGAAGGATGAAGTGATAACAGGGACACAATGACTACAAACAGATGCTAATCAACTTGTAAGTGATACAAAACAACTATAAAGAGACACAAAGACACTACAGAGGCGCAAAACAAAAACCAAGAGATTCAAAACCACTACAAATACATGGAAAATGGCTACGAACAGATGTAAGCCAAATACAAACATTTGCTAACCTCACAAAGAGACAAGAAAAGACAACAGAGAGATGCAAAACAACTACAAAGAACACAAGATAACTACAAAGAAACAAAAGACAACTACAAAGCGATGCAAACCCTCTACAAAGACACAAAAAACCTAAATTGACTATAAAGAAAAACAAACGAGTTAGAGACAAGAGACACAAACATACTAAAGATAAAACGACGACAAACAGAAAGAAAATTATTAAGAAGAGACCCAAATCAAAAATCAACTACAATAAATTGACTTTAGATGCAAATTGACTATAACAAGATGCAAACTGACTATAACAAGATGCAAAACTGACTACAAAGTGATGCAAAATGGATACAAAGAGACACAAAAAATTGTCTAAATAATAAGAAGAGACGCAAAATACAAAATGACTACAAAGAGACGCAAACAACAAAACGACTTCAAAGATTATGCAAAACAAGGCCTATGTTTGGATGGGGCTACAACAAACCTGTGCCCAAGAGCCCCTCGTCATGTGTCCCCTGGATCTGGATGAGCCTCAAGCAGGTCTTACTAGGGTGTATTATCTAATCAGCTTGTTTTCATAGGCTCAAGCAGAGAAGCAGGGGGACATAAAGCTACTTGAGGCTCTGATATCCTCTCTACCGCTGACTGTGATCTCCTGTGACATGAAGCTTTCAAAGGAGACAATATCATTGCGGGAGACGAATCAAGAGAATGGAGATGGGGGCTTTAAGTGAAGGGCGAGGAAGAGGAGGGATGTGAGGGAAAAGTAATAAGAGGAGGTGAATTGAGTGCCAGTAGGTGTCCTCATTCAACAGTGAGAGGATTCAGCCAGCAACAGCCTTTACGGGAACAGATCAGTGTTACAACACCCTGGAGCCTGAAATTCCAATCTGCTACCTAACCCATTGCCTATTGAAGGTGCAGTTAGAGGGATATGTGATTTACACTCAAATCACGCAGATCTTGACCCATATATGTGGCCAACCTCTACTCTGTGAATATATAGGAATTGATTACAAACAGTATAGTACTACTTTATACATTGGACATTCTACAGCAGTTCAATTGAAATTAAATTGCATGGTTTTTTTTTTCTGCTACATATTCAAGATCTGTAAATCACACGTCTCTCTTTCAAATAGAAAAAAGGGATACATTTATATTTATGGATTGGTTTCATAATCATGCCCCCCGTGATTGCATATTCTAATCAGCGCACCTTTGTTTTTCTGTGTATTTAATTGAAAGAGAAATTGTTGAGTTGAGCCAAACTGTACTCAAATGGAGGTGCAACTACTTCATAATAAAATGTCTCAAGTAGAAGCTACTATAGTAATCAAATAACTAATGTTTAACTAAAGAAAGAAAAAATGAAATACCCTCCCCAAATATATTAAAGTGATAGTATTGACCCTTTGCTAAGCCCCGCCCCCCAGTGTTACTCCATCAAGCTGTCAGAGCTTCCATGGAGCCACACTGTCACTAACTGCAATCACTGAAGAAATGTTATTTAATATAAAGCCCACAGATCACAGTGTAAAAGTGAACCACCACATCACCTGGTGATTAAGACAAAAGACAATGAAATTAAGAAACAGCCCTGTTACTGTAAAGCCGGGTTGGTCTTTCTTTACTGTTACAAACATTAAAAAGCTAAAGCAGCATTTATCTTCAGTAGCTGCCACTGGCTAGATAGAAGTGTTATCAGTAGTTAATAATCTGCCCCAACATACTTTGCTAATGTTAGCTGGACATGTTTTTATGTAAAAACATAATATTTTAGGGAACTTATATCTCCTTTCAACCTCTCCCGGTAACAGTATCACTATTACACAACGTTTAACCATGACCAGCTCCAAATCAACAAAAAACAGCCTGAAAATGGAGAAAGTCTGTTTGAGAGTCTGAGAGAGACAGCTTTGACCTGTGATTGGCTACTCCGCGTTTGAGGGCACGACTTATTGAAAGATCAATTGGTGCAACTTGGTTCAGCATTAAGAACTCAAGACATTAAAAAAGTGTATCTCAGTCTAATATTAGTCTCAGTTTATAGGGCTGGTTTGGGTGTTTGGAAGTGGGGTGGTATGAGGTACAAGCAATGAACGGCTGTGTGTATTTTAGACACCTGAAAGACAGGCCCACCTACAGAAATCAATACCCTGCGTATGCTCTATTTACTCTGTATTTGTCAATGGAGAACGGTGACTTTGAAGAGAGCTTTGAAAAGTTTCACTTTCAATTCAGTTTGCTGTTTGAAGGGCTGTCCGCTGGCAGGAAAAAAGCTACAGATGAACAATTAGTGTGCATCGTGCATATTTCCGACTACTCAACTGTCAAAACACCAGTATACAGGCAGCGACAGGGTCCTTCAGCACACACATACAGAGCTGATCACTTCAACAGGGGAGTTTCAGTGCAGCCGTCCCAGGGTACATTGCAGAAAATAGCAGCTGCACATGTTGTACAGTAATTTGTGCTCCCTTACCGGCTCCAGCTTCGCCTTCACACCATCTTATGTTGAGGCTGCTGCTCCGGAAGGCTGTTGCCACGGTGAGACAGAGGTTAATTGTGCTCTGGGAGACAGAACTAGGAGTTGTACATGTAGAAAACACTTCTGTAGTAGAGTATATATAAAGTATATATCCTTGGATGCCACATACACACAGTACAGGGCAGGCAGAGAGAGCTGGTAATGAAATTCTGACACCGCACAGTGATGTGGGGGAGAAAACAGCGGGCAGATCGATACAGACAGCGGGTAATGACTCCTGTGATCCTGGTGGACCTTTGGGGCCGACCCGGCGCCTCCTCTCAAACCCGCCATGGCCGTCGCAGCTCCTCCAATCATTACCTCTGCGAAAATGGAGGGTGATATAAGGGAGAGGTGGGACCAAAGTGGGTGGCGGTCGAGAGGAAAGTGTGGAAGCAGTGAAGAAGGGAGCCGCTGCCGGTCTCACACACACACACACACACACACACACACACACACACACACACACACACACACACACACACACACACACACACACACACACACACACGTCACGTACAGTCCACCATGCTTTGTGGGGTAAAGTAGAACACAATGAGTCGAATTCTTGTGAAGGTGCATGACACCTGGTGGAGGTTTTACACCAACCAAGAGATGCTTTTTCAACGGATTGCATCACATTGGATTTCATTGGTCTTTTTCCTCACAGTTTGTTGGTTACAAAGGCAGTACTTGTCCTTCAGCCCTTATGACAGATGAGTGACAATCAGAGCAGAGAACAGCCTTGTTCTGTGGTATTTTGTGGCTTTCGTTAACACAAGCGAATATCTGCATATCAAATGTTTCCTTTACTTTTTAACACTAGACCATGGGGAAGAATACACATGAATACCTGAATACACTTTTAGGGACTTTACTATACATGAAGTAAAAATGTTTCATTTTCACCATGTATGTAGTCAGAGGTGTCCTGAAGTCATTGTCAGGAATTATTTTTAAAATTTTCCAGCAAACTGAAATTTCAAAGAAGACATTTCACTCACAATTTAATTTTTGTAAAGGACACAAGTAACATTTTTACACTATATATACTGAATATAATCCAATAAATATAATTTCAACCTATGTCCGCTATTTTACGCTAACTGTGCCAAGTTCGTCCCTATCTCTCCTATGTCAGCTCCATTTTACTCCAGTTGCCATGTACCTTAAAAAAATATATTTTGTACATTTATATTTTAATGTCCAACTATCCTGCCAGCAGCCAGCGCTTTTGGAAAACCCTGCTCCTCTTGTCTGTGGCCAAAAGCTCATTGGTTGGGTACTTCCAAATGGTGAATATTCAACTTCTTGTTAGAGATGTCAAAAATCAATAAGAATGGGATTTCTTCTCATATTAAATGCATATTTATAAAAATGAGTACAGTGGTGTGCTACAAAGACTCCCTGCTGTGGTAGGGAACAACACCCACCAGAGAACATTGGCCTTTTGCACTTTCTGTAAGGAATACAATGGCAGCTACCAAGCCCACTGAGGCATGTTCCATCCTCTGACAGGATGTGAGTTTGCTGAGTAAAGATGTGACGTGAGATTTACCCCAGCTGTAGCCCCGGGAGACGAGGCCCTTCACAACGATGATCCCAATCATGCCAAGGTCAGGGCGCTTTTTCACATCATTATCACTCCTCCGTCATCCCTCCTTCTCCCGGAGGATGTCCCGGGCTGCTGCCAGTAGGTGACGGAGGCTTCACCATTATGCCGCTACAGTAAACTTTAGTGATGGCCTGACAGGCTCCAACACACAGAGGTTACCTCGGTGATCTGTCATGCCCAGAGACGATGAAAACTGTGACCTCCTGAGGGAGAAGACGTTCGAAATGTACTGGGACTGCAAAGGTATAGGTTTATATGAGGTGAAGGGAAAGTGACAGTCATGGAAAACCCTGATGAAGCCTCTGGTGAAACGTGTTTTTTGATTTTTAATTCGATTAATAGGGTCAGTTGTTAATTAATGCAAAGTTGTATTTCTTATATTTGGTTCTAGAGTCTGAGCTAGGTTATGACCATTATTTCCAGGCTATTACTGAACTGCTGTAGCTGGTGAGCTTCTGATGGCCCATTATTCCAAAAACCCCAATAGTCCGAAAACTGCCATTGGGCTGAAAGATTTGTCCAACAGCCCATTATCCTGAAAAACCAAAGGCTATTGTTCCGAAGGGTCATCGCTCCGAAAATACACCCTCTCCCTCCAACAAACAGAAACAAATGATGAAATATTTTCCATAATCACGTCGGACATGCTGACTTTCCTGTCTTTCCCGCCCTACTCTGCCTCTGATTGGCTTAACGTGATATTCTTACTCTAACCAATCTACCAACTCATGCCTAACTTTTCTCTTTAAACTGATTATGCATTCATAAGCAGAATCTGTGGACAATGGGTCAAGATGTTTGTATCAGATGCGTTCTGGTTTTCTGTTTGTAGTCCGAGTAGAATGGACCAATCACGTTGGAGCAGGCTTTGGTGGAATCCAGTTAAACAGTGGAGAGACAAAATAGGTGGGACGCATTGGCCGAAATGCATTTTGCAACACTGACAAAGGTTTAAGATTTCATTCAAATTACCTTGTACAACAATTCAGTGTTACATGTCGTCTCTCAACTCCAGTCTCGCTTCTGGAGTTGCTATTCAGACTGTAAACAATGTGGGAAAAAAAGTCTTGTCCCAGATATACACTGGTGTAATCGTCCCTTGTCATCAGTTTGACACTATGATGCATATTTATGTTGATTTAAATAAAAAAACTCATTTCTCATTAAATGAAAGGACAGGGAGATCGAGTTTAGATGGATTTAACTGTCAAACTCAAAGTGTTTCTGCTCACAGTATATTCTTTTTAGATGTATGGATGTTGTTTTTTATTAGGACTTCTCTGTTAGTGCCTGTCCAGTCTGCAAAACAATGTGCAGTGGCACACATTGTAGCTTCACAGCCCCATTTAAATATTAATGACAATGTCCACTGGATGTATAAACATTTCACAGTGAAGGCGTAGACGGCCTTCATTAGAGCATGTATCAAACAGATTTTTTTTTTATGTCACAGGGGAGCCGGCAGTCAGAGGCTCTATGCTGTGCCACTTAATAACCTCTGCAGGGACACTAAAGCCTGCCCATTCCTCACCCTGACACAGCAGCCTAAATTGGGACCGCATGACGTGTTAACTGATGATACTTTATCCAGAGGAAGGCTGACACTGCAGCCCCGCCCTCCATGATATGAATTATATCATGATCAGGATGGAAGTAGGGCAGCACAGCTGAAAAAACAGTGTCAAAACAGTGTGTGTGACGAGGCATCATGATGTGGCTCTGTAGGTCACCAGAAGGTGGTTGTCGGACAAGATCTGGCACTGACTAAGAGAAGAGTCAAGAAATAATTTCATTGAAGGTCAGCGATGACAGAGCAAGAGGGGTTAAAGTCTTTGTGTATAGTTTGCATGACCTGCTTTTGTCTGTTTCCTTCATCAGCCTAAATATATACAGGTGACTCTAGGATAATCTTCACTGAATATAAATAAGTAGGTTTGTCTGTCTATGTGTGTTAGCCTTGTATATTGTATGTACCGGCCTCTGTCTCCATGTGTGCAATGAGAGGCAGCAGACGCTGCGATCCTCAAAATGAATCAAATGAATATGTGGAAGGTTTTGATGCACATTTTGCATTATTCTGTAGTTGTGGTCAGGTTTCATTGATTTCATAAGGACTACATGGCAAGATTGAGGACTAGGACTACAAGCCTAGGCTATAATGGCTTTACATAGTAAATTATATGCACATTCATCATCACCTCTTGCATCAGTATCGTACATGGCAGGGATGCTCTGACCTTGTAATATTGACATTGATGAGTTTACATTGCTGTTACTTGGAAGTGCCTTTCATACAGAAACCAAAGGGTGCTCCGTTCATCAGGATGCAGAGGGGTGCTGACCAAGCTGCATGTACTGCCATCCCTGCTGCATAGAGTAATCCCCCCCCCTTTAAAGAGTTGTTGTCTGAGTCACTGTTGCGTCAGATACGGCTGCACCGCATCCACTCTCCGTGTCTTATTACTGATTCAGAGGCTAAGGTTAGAGGGCGTCTGCTGGCTGGATGGAGATATCACACTCAGAGTTAAAACAGAATATCATATTACTTCTATAGTCTCCGTCCTCCACACTCTGTTTATCTGCCTCTTTTGGGTTTTTTCATTTTAGAAGTTGTTTATAATATGTTTTAGTATTCTTGACGGACTCTCCCTGGTGTTTACTTGTCGAACACTTTGTAAACTCTAAATTTATTATGATTGAATAAGTACACTGCAAGGACTGATGCATAAATGATGAAGAACCTTTGAAGTTTTGAAGTGATGAATCCGTTGTGACTCCTGTTGGCAAGATACGCTATATGCAGTATGTTTACATGCATTCAAGAAGCCATGTTACTTCCAATTACACAGGAAATCATAACGCAATTGCGTTCACTGTAATAACCTGGTTACCGCGGAAACTGCCTATTTTAGACTTCCTGAGCCTGGTTAGTATCAGTTTAATAGTCTGAAATGAATGTTTCTATTTTGAATAATAGGATGCATCACTACGTGCAATGAAACTAAGTCTTTACCCTTTAGAAACCTTGTTACGCCTATAGGAATGCACTCTTTAGTAAAATGAGCTCCATTTATGTTGATTTCTTTTGGCTGGATGACAATGAAAACTTGAGTTGTGCTTCAGGAAAGGAATCTTTTTGTAGCAGATTTTATTTGCCAGGCCAGGGAGAGAAGAAAGAAAATGTTGTTTAGGACCGAGCAGTGTTTCTTTGGTGTCTTATAAACCCATTAGGGTTGGGCACGTTATGTGCATGAACCAATAACATAGAAATCAATCATACATGTCCAAAAAATCATCGGAGAAATCCAGGGGGGTAATCAAGTTTCTTGAATACCATGACTCCCTCGAAGAGCTAATTTGACGAAATGGAAGTGGCAGGGAGTTTTTATTTAGTATTCATTTATTCGTAATACCATGTCAAAACCCTCAAATACATTTTTGTAAGGTAGGTCGTTAAAGGTCCTTTGAGTTTGACCGAACTTCACCGCCGAATCAAATATGGCCACAGCTCGTTGACCTCGAACATCTCGGTGGTAGCTCGCCACACTTCAGGGCTGCTCTAGTGTGTTTAGCCTTATGTAGTCAAATCTGAACATTTACATTTTGATCAAAGTATGTATATTTAAGCATCATAATGCTCATTTCTCAAGGCCTTCTAAAAAATTAAGTGTTATGCACAATATTTATATATATCCTTATCTATTGTCATTGTATTACCATAACCTAGATGGCTTCTAGCATGCTCCCAGTTAGAGGAAGCAGACAGGAGAACTGGTACAGTAGCTAACAATGTGCTGCTGTGAATGCAATGTTAAATTAAGATTCAAGACCGGCGTCAGCGAGGTAAAATTACTGTTTTAGACAGTGGAGTCTCATGGCTTTAAAGTGAGGGATATAATGGCTTCAGTTCACCGTCTTTAGGGCTCTCTGAAGGTGAGGTAAAGGGGTGGAAATAATGTAAATATAACATACAATTGAACTGATATAATATAAATACATAAATATGTATTTTATATACACACAAACAAAGGTCCAACTTGCCCTGCAGCCAGGTACTAACATATGGTGGAGTGTCTGGCCAGAGGAGTGGAGGCTGTTGCAGCAGCACATTAATGCCAATGGTTTTGGAGTTCCTCTTGTGTCCATATACTTTTGGCCATGTAGTGTATAAAAAATAAAGAAGCAAAACTCAACATCCATAAAACACTGACAGTGTGATTCATAGCTGTGTAACTTGAGCTCATCGATCATGAAAAGTAAGTAAACACTGCATTTTTCAATTCCAGATTGCAACTTCATCAATTACTGTAATTATACCAAGCATAAGTAAAGCAAGCATTACCATGTTTGATACCTTACACACACCCCAGTTGTGCTCAAGCAATCGTATGCACACTGGAGTATTATAACTGACACAATCTTCAGAGGGGAAATGTGTTTATTTTGTGTCATTTTTTTCTGCTGAGTGTCATCATCCTCAGAGCAGGCTGTCATCTCCGGCTGTGAGAGCAGCGACTTCCTTGCTGAATTGGCTCCTGTTTAGATTAGCATGCTAATGCCGGAGTCAAATTTCCACCATGGAGAATAGAGGCATCTCTCAGGATTTGTCACTGAGACTGTGTGAGCCTCTAGCGGTCGTGCTGGGTTCGTGATACATGTCACTTCTGATGCAGGAAAACTCTGCTTCCTTGTAATTCCTTCACATACAGTATATATAATAAACAGTACACTTTAGGCATGCATACATCCATTCACCCTCCATCAATATGCAAGTTAGTTCATCAATATCTAACATCTAACCATCTGCTGTGTTGGACAGACTGACTTTGCAAACTTTCACATTACTAATTTTGAGTAAACATTTGAATTTGCCCTTACAACTTGTAATTTACATGTAAGACACTAAATCAGAAGGAGGTAATGCCATTATGTAGGACACTTTCGGGTAGTCTAACGGGCTTGTTTAACATTTGCTAATAAGACTAAGTTATGGATGGATACAGAAAAAATTCTATATAAATGTCAGAACTGATATAATGTGTAATTTCAACACATTAAATAACTTGGTGAAAAGTACCAGAGTGTTTTGAAATGTGTCATACATTTGCTGCATTGTCTTTACAGATAAAACTCCAGCTCGTTTTCCCATGATGCATTGTCAGTGGCCTTTGGCACTCTTATACCTACTGACCGGGATTTCAAATAGCTCAAAAACCAAACTGCGTCAGTTCTGGACATTCACAGCAACTGACATAGCATAAAGGGCTAGACAGTTTGTTTAGGGAGGTCATAGTGGATGGTTTGGTCAAACAAACAGACTTTCACCCAGGAGACCGCTGTTTGTGTCCTGGGTGAAACAATGTCAACCTACATATTGTTACTTAATTTGCATACTTTAATATGCCAGTTACATAAAAAAGCTATTTAGCGCAAGAAACATGCTTATTTTTAACCGAAACCACAATGTAGGCCTGACCAAGTATGTTTGTTGCCTTAACCACCAAGTAGTTTTATTGCGTAGGTAAACCTAGAGAACTAAGTGACCATTTTGAACCTTTTTAACCAAAAAATGTATAATCCCGTCAGCCCAACTGGCTCTCGATATGACCATTCCCGTTTTCTCCTCAGCCACCATAGTTCTCAAACACGCTTAGCACACAAAAAAGTTTCATCTGGTTGCTATGCTTACAGTAGGCTTGTCCATGTCTGCGGTCGGTCATATGCTGCAAACACCACCTTTGTTATGTTAACGCGCTCATGGCCAGATTGAGAAGCCCCCAGGTTGACTCAGCGTGTTGATAACCAACATCGTAGGACCGCTTAGCCTGATTGTGGTTGTCAAGGTTAGTTACACCAGAAAACAAAAAGAATCCTGGGTATGTTGGACTTGCTTCTCAGCACAGGCCCCGGGGGCTATTCTTCATCCAAATTGACAATGATCCTCCCTGCTATTTTCTTCAAGTGCTCACATTAAGCTTAACAACCATGATAGGTTAATGGGAGAAAGAACAGGGGCAGGCTTTGTTCTCCACACTGACTTATGTTCGCCTATGAGGGCCAAAAAGGCACTTAATAAAAGGATTATCTGAGCCGACACTTTAAGGAGCTCCGTGTGCCATTTTGTCGCTCACAAAACTATCCTCCCTTCTGCTGAGAAGCTATCAGACGAGAGGATTGATCTGAGCCACCTTTAATGGAAGGAGGGAGGAAAATAACATTGGGAGGCTTTAAGGCTAGAGATTGACATTTAAGGAACATCGATGCAAATTAAGTCCATAAGATTTTATAAAGGAGTGAAGACAAATATACAGATATTTATTTGTATGTATTTATATCTCATTTTGTTCTGATGTTTGGTCATAGTCGATTCCCAGTGGACCAGCAGGTGCTACAGTACATAACAGATGTGATAAATGTCCACAGAAGGCACACTCACACAGACACCAACTGTGAAAACCTTTTTTGACTAAATGAACTCCGTAATCCCAGATCTCAAAGACATTGATGACTCCTCGAAATTGAAAATACTCCTAGGAGAAGGAGACATACAGTATCTTGCTGCTCAATATGAATCAACATGCTAA
This sequence comes from Anoplopoma fimbria, assembly GCF_027596085.1. Classification (NCBI taxonomy): domain Eukaryota; kingdom Metazoa; phylum Chordata; class Actinopteri; order Perciformes; family Anoplopomatidae; genus Anoplopoma; species Anoplopoma fimbria. The sequence continues at coordinate 42,278 of NW_026553293.1, read as the reverse complement.
AACCTGAGGGACAGTAAACAATCTAGACACATACACATACATGTGTTTATTGAAATGTAATTGTAATATTGTATTTGTATTTTATCTAACAATCGTAATGTTATATTAATGTTGTGTTTATATTCATATTAATATTATTTTTTTATTTTGGCAACATTGTCTTTTTAAACTTTCATGCCAATAAAGCCACATTGAATTGATCTTTCCTTTCTTGTGAGTGCCTAAACATAGCCATAAAAAAAATCTTGCTTTTATTGCTGAGATCGGATATTGTATGTAAGAGCAGGTATTATAGGAGAACAAAATAAATGCGTTGTCAGTAAACAATTAACTGGTATGTTATTATTCATTATTATAATTATCAATATTTTGTAATTTCCATAATACATTCCATCAGGGCTAGAGATGAAGCGATACTGATATCAGTCCCATACCAACACAATAGCTTGATTAGGAATAGAATACCATTATTTTTATAAATAACAAGTACATTTATACCCATGTATTTATTTGTAAATACCATGTATTTATTTGTAAATACATGGGTAGCGTTTAACTGAGGCCGGATGTTGTCTGACACATTCAAGAATGTTCCCAGTCACTTCCACACAGTGAGGCATACAGCTTATTAATCAGACTCTGGTATCAGATGGGTACTCTGTATCAACAAAACAATGTTTCAAATCCATCCAAAGGGTCAGGATGGTTTGACAAAAAAAAAACAGCTTCATATCTCTAAAATGCAGCAGCAGGTTTTGAAAGTTTTTTTGTTTGTTTTCTTGGTGGAGAGAAGTCTAACTGAGCATGTGTCATCACTCCAGCTTGTTTCTGACTGCAGATATAAATCTGCAACTGTAACTGAATTTCAGTATTAACAGACTTATGGTTCTAGCAATGTGAGAGTTTCCGAGGGTGGATTTTCTTCATTTACAGTCAAATCCCTAGACATCTTTGCATATCCTGAACCCCGGGCTAATCGAGCCCTTGAGGAAAGAAAACCTTATCTACTGTCTGAAAAATCCCCTTACTTCTTGAGTGGGAACTAGCTTGACAGAAGACGTTAAAATCTGCTGATGTGACGGTGAGTTCTCAGCAAACGACAGGCCAAGTGGCTCAACTGCCTCAGATATAGATAGAGATCCCAATCTTCAGCTCGACGCGCTGATGACAAGAGCGATAAGCGTCATCTTTAAAGCAAACCTGCCATCTACGTGGACCCACAACATGAAAATTGATAAGGCCCCGCAGGCTGTTCCCCTTGAATAAACCCTGCAGCTGATAAAATAGACACAGTGGTCTTAAAAGGATATATCTTGGTGCTTTGCCTCACAATGACACGTCTGAAGTGATACGAACATCTCCTTTATTTCCCCTCCGCCTCTACGCTGTTTGGAGAGTAATCGCTGTCATGGAACACAAAAAAAAGAAAGCAAACAGATCTATTTCCTGTGGCTGTCACCGCCCTGATACCTCTCTGCATTGTTGACAGCCAGATGATTAGACGGCTTCAGAGGAGCTCTCATTTTTAAAACGGCGCCCTCCCGCGTTCTCAAATATCCTTGAGCACACAGGAGTTCTCTGTTGTTCGATCTTTAGGTGACCAAGTCTTTCGATGTTTGAAATTTATTTTCAAACTGTTTCCTCCAAAATAAGTAAAATGAAAATTAAACTTTTAGTCGGATGTTGCTTTGTTAATTGTTAATTTAGCTCGTTTTATAACAAATAAATGTTTAAAAAAAATCACTAACACTGTGTATTTTACTTCTTATCTCTTCAGTCTCAAATGTTTGATGCATCATCCTGCACTCAGTTGGGTTTAACCAAAAGTTTGGGCAACTAGCTGGCCACCCTGTCATATAATACCACACTTCAGTGTTTCTGGATCAGAACAGAATAGTATGGATAGGAATAGATGTGTGTTTGGATATCAGTAGACAAACTGTTTATTTTCCCAAAACACTGGAAAATCATGTCCAGCTTTAGAAACATAAGTGAAATACACTCTGGTACATGAAAGCACACCAGAGTTGATATCTCGTTGTGTTCATTGTGGTACTAATTGTTCTTCTGCTTATTCCTGGTCAGAAACACCCTTTATAGCAATTTATGTATTGCTTTATAGGTTTGATTGGGCATGCTTTCATGCGGAGTATGAAGAAATTTTGGGAATATCTAAGAATATGGCGACAGCATATTCCCATACCCCAATTAGCACTTCAACTCGTTTTTGATTGATGCAAAAAACACCCCAATTGACATAAAAACTTTTTGGCGCTATTGAAAACAGTTTTATCTAATTTTGCAGTTTACATACATCTTTTCCAATGCTATACTTCAAAATAAGCATATAAATAATTGAATAGCAACACAGCAAGCATCAGTGCTTTTCACATTAACCTGTAAAGAAAATGATTTGGGTAGCGTGAGTTAAATGCGAGCTCTTACACAAACATTAAAATGAAAGTATGTAACTATGGATAAATGAATTCTCGACTACCATCAAATCAATGACAAATGTCCTTGGACTTTCTGACTGATAGAACACTGTCCACAATACCCACCACACACTTAATGTAAAGAAAATTCCTGAACTATATTCATAACAATAAAACAGATGTTAAATCCAAGCGGAATGTGTAGGAGGAGGCTGGCTAGAAGAAGCACATAATGGCAAGATGGCCCTGGTATAAAGTATGATGTTAATTTTATAATAGTATGTTTGTGTAAGATTGAAACTATTCTATAAGTAATGTCAAAAAGCAATATGAGCTTTTCTCAGCTGAATTGTTGAGTCTATATTGGATCGAATTACATAATCATTCTCCCATAGGCATTCAGGAATTGAGCGAAAGTAAACTAAAGCTTGATTTAAGCTAAGTGTTAAAGGCTGGGTTACTAATTGTCATCTTATTTGGGAGTCTTCCACTGGCTGCTAGCTTAGCAGCACTAACAATTGCCATGTTTGTTGTTTATGGCCATTATGATAACTTTGGGGGAGTGGCTTTGGAGGGAGGCCAACTTGGCTACTGTCTTGCTAGATTGAGCAACTTTTGGATCGAGCTTGTGCTGCTAGGTACTTTGATTGGAAAAGTGTGTGCAACACTGTCCTTGGCTACATTTTCTAACTAAGCGGATGCCGCTATAATTCCCCAAAGAAAAACCTTTAAAACATCAAGAACAAGAACTTTAAAAGATGATATGAAGTCTGTGCATATCTGAAAGTTATTTCCCCTTCTCTGTCCTCAACTTCAAATGAGCCGCAAACTCATTTCACAATGGGTCTGCTGGATTCATGAAAAGTACTGATGGTAGCGCCGGTGTCGAGGTCATACAAATGAATTCATTCCACCACCTGTAACTTTCTTAACTGACTCCCCCCCCCCTTTATTTTCTTAACTGTGCACCTGCAGACTTCTCACCTCACTCACTCAAGTAAACTAAAACAAAATAAAAAATAAAATGCAATTGGGGGTTTACCAACAATGTTGAACCATGGATTCCTGCTGATTTCTCCTCCTAATTTTGCACTTCCTATTCATACTCTTGGTATATCATTTCACACAGTAGACACAGTAGCAAGACTGGCATATAAAAAAGTACTCGTGTTGCCTCATCCATTGTGAGGCAGATGGCGAGTGATTTAAAATCAGCACCATGAGAAGACGACAAGGTAGGAGAAGCAGAAGGACAGAAAGGGTCTATTGAGGTTTGAAGAATGAAAGCATTCTTTCACTGCTTAAGAAAGTCAAACAAAAGTTAAAGTAGCAGCTATGGGAAGTTCACGAAATAGAAATTTATAAGGCAAGAGAAGGAGGGCATGTGGAGGTTGGTAAATAGGAAGTTGAAGAGAAGGTGAAAGGAAAGCTGAAAAGAACAGAATGGAGAGCTTGAAAGAATGAAAAATAAGGGAGGAGATGGAGGTGGCGTAGCATGGCAGATCATGACAGAATGAATTAGGTGCAGAGAGAGAATAGTAAGAGGTCACGTTTCAAACCTATTCACCCGGAGACATGCGACACATGGCTGTGTCAAACTGCCTAGGCTTCCTCACGTTAATTGCCCACTCTACTGGCTGCAGAGCAAATTCTGCCGGAGACTTTCTGGAGCGGATGAAAGAACATTCTCGATTACAATGACGGATTTGAATTGAGGGAGGCGTTTGTCGAGGGAATCCAGCGTCGTGTTCCCGCCTGCCATTAAATCACGTCTTGGGTGATCAAATCACAAGTGGACAGCTCTAAGTACAGGGGTCAATCATAGACTGTATTTAAGAAGTGGACGTAGTCATCATGACGTCACCCATGGGTTTGTGGACTGATGTTATGAAGCATAGAGTTTGGCCATTTCGCTGTGGCCATCTTGGAATACAGACACACCCCATGTTGTTTTTTTAAACAGAAGTTATCATATTTGGAATGCGCAGGAGTGATGTAGAGAAGCCGTATACGGCTCGGTTGTGGCCTAAAGCATACTCCTCTAAGGGTCATTTTCTCATGAACTTCTATACAATCAGACTCATTTTTACAACCCGAGGAATCACCTCCTGGTGGACAGTAGAGAGAATGCGGGTTTTAAGACATTTCCACATTGGCTCCACTCGGCAGAACCAGAGATTGCCGCCTGCTGTGAATGTACAAGGACGCATTTAGATCCGATAGCGTGGACCACATTCGGAGATGGTCTGGGAAACGAGCGGTCACATTTTTTAGCAGTGTTTAAGCAAATGTGTCACATTGAAGGAACGCCTACCCATCCAAAATGTGTGTGTGTTACAGCGTATGTAGCCAAGGGTTACGTTGTGCCTATACTCTATGAAGGTGATAAAATAATGGCAAACACTTTATTACTAGCACATTTGTCAACTGCAGCACATAACAGCAACACTCCTTGCGATCTGACTTTTCACACTAAAAGCCCTAGACATGCAACGAATCCAGAGGCGATAATAACTTAATATGACCTACAGTTATATAGCTTAATTGCTTGTCTCTGGAACCCTGCGCCTGTTGTGTCAGAGGTACGGAGGTTTCCAAAGACCACCAGTAGACAATAAGCTTATGTTATTAGGTTAGATGTACCCAAGTACACATATATGTAGATGTAATATGTAGATATTACTCCTGCTGCCTCCTGACGGTTATAATCAGCAACTTTGCAAACAGAAATTATTTAATGTGTTTTGTTGCATATAGCCTGGAAGTGAGAGACGATCACAAAGAGTCACTCAAGACACATGTGGAGACACATTCTAATGGTAGGTCTGCACAGGGCCTTTGAATTCTGTTCATCACATTATGAAAATCTTACTGAATCCTGGAGTTTATTGTAAGAATTTGAGCTTTACAAGCCTCCAAGGATCGTTCATTTCAAATTCCACCGTTTTTTCGTCTCCTGGTATGTAGCCAGTCAGACAGTTTTGTTTAAATTTTTTCCGGGTTTTGAGATTTCTGCCTCCAACCCAGTACAATGGAGGGGCATAGATTTTTTTGATGTGCTCGCAGCATAAAGAATTCACAGGAATGCATCCTTCTGAGAACATTGTCAAGTTACTTTGGAGAATCAACAGACGGCATTGTGAACTGTTTGAATAGTTCCAATAACAAACTTTGTGTTGACAAAAATGTCAATCCATTACATGGACATCACATCCATTATGTTGTTGGTCAAAGTGACCTGGACTGTTTAAATACACTCCCAAACAGGCAAGGGTTTTTAATCGGGTTTTTCGACACGGACACTCAGCAAAAAGCAGGGACGCAGATTTCGGAAGTAGGCTAATCAATAAGGTTATGAATAATGTAAATGCTAGCACTAGCTGAGTCAGTGTTAGCTGTGCAAAGTTTGAAAATAAATTCAATTCAGATTTTTTGAAGTTGGGTTGTTTGTATGTTCCCGTTTTCTGCCAGGTAAAATTACCTTTTTGTCAATGGAGCCTAGTGGCTCAGAAGAGAGCAATATAACCGCTTCAGTTCTACTTCGGAAAAAGGATGTCTGAGGTAAAGCGGTGAAAATATTCTAAATACAGCGCAGATATAATATATATATAAACTGATATAATAAGCCATGGGTATTGTTCAGAAGTCTGGTTGCTTTTAAGATCATATATATACATAAAGCTGAAGGCTTTACATCACTCTATTCAAAGCAAGCATACTCCATTACAATACCCATCATGATGTCTATAAATGGAATTGTGCTGGAATAAAAAACTGACCTGGTTCACCCACAAGAATTGTACTTTGTTACACTCCCACCACAAGTCAAGTTTCATTCTCACACATGGAGATCAAGCAATTTAAAGTCAAAAATAGTGTTTCCATACAACAAGTCTGGTCCATTCCATTCAGTTTAAGTAATTCCATTATAAATTGCTGTCTATCATTGTGCATCATGTGTGTTACACACGCAGCTGATGCAGCTCTGACAAACAGTGTGCAGAAAGCAGCCAGGCTTTTATTTATGTGTTTGGTAACACGGGGAGGCGACTGTGGCCCGATCGTGCTTCCTCCTCTTCCCTCTTTATTTTGTTAAGATGCCTGACTGGGCACACCTGCATATCTGCCAAGCTGCACTGCTGAGAGCTGTTTTAGTCTGTGTGCGTGTGTGTGTGTTTGTGTGTGTGTACAGTGCACAAAGTCCGCTGTCAATCCTGTTTCCAGCTGAGCTTCAGCAGGTCGCGCAAACAGCTCAGTACAACGTTTTGTAGCAGAACAATGATTTGGCTCAGGTGATGTTTGTGTACAGTACGCGTGTGTGTGTTTGTGTGTGTGTTTGTGTGCATTCACTGAACACAGATTGCCGTGACATAACATTAATTTTTTATTTATTTTTCACAATTGACAGGGCACAAATTGGAGCGAGGTCTCTGGCTCAACTGTGATTCTATGCACACACAAAATGCATGACACAAACAGCAGCGGCAGCATCTGTCGGTTCTCCTCCTTGTATCGGCCCTTTCTTCATCATCATGAGTCAAAGGAGCACATCAGAACGGCTGACAGCTGACGAACAGGCTTTGACTTCAGTTTGGAGCATTGTCTGCGGTGGTCTAATGTCGGCGGTGGCCTGTTGTCGACGGTAACACCTTTTAACTTCCCGCTGAGGTTGATTTTGTAGGAAATGTGAAGAAAAGTTCAAATGTAAGCTGCAAAAACCGCACAAATAACTTCACTGGTTTGCCAAAAAAATAGAAAGCTGACGGGGGAAAAGTTTGATCTTGTCGGAGCTATTACAGATTCATCATAGTTGGCTGAGCGTGAAATAGTTGGTGTGTGTGTAGCATGGATCAGTACCAGACACAGCCTCCCAGTTGACCTTCAGGGTAATCTATGCCAGTTAACCCCACAAATAGCATAGCAACCGTTTCAATTTTAATGAGGCAAGTAGCATCTCCCCTCCCCCGGAGAACATATCAGCTTAGGCTGCAGATGACATTGTAAAGCTGGTTAAATGTCACTTGACCAAAATAGTAATCAAGCAAAATATTCATCTATGTTTCTCAAAGTCTTAACACCTCTCTGATCTACTAGGAGGTGTCACAGCTTCATAGGAGGGTTGCCAGGTGCTCTCTCGAGGGTCTGACCGTTTTTCTTGAAACATTTGAAGTCCCCAAATTATGTACATGTAACAGTAAAACAAATAAAAGTAGAAAAAATATTTGTTTTTATCAATAACTGGTCCAATTACCATGTGTGGCGTGAAAGAGGTTGGTTGTAGTGATTAAACTCTCAGAATTATTGACCATCCTTAGCAACTTTTATCTCATTGTTTTGGTGTTCCGGACCATAATTTAATAGTTCTGGTTCATTCTCAGCACTCTCATCAACTTCAATTTCACAGCAGGCAGCATTTCCAAGTGAAAACGCTCTGGTATATTCAATATACACTTCCTGTATCCAACAGCCCAATATTACGATAACTCAAAAATGGCCCATTGGACTCAAAGCCCATTTGTCCGACAGCCCATTATCCCGAAAACTAACCGACCATTGTTCTAAAGGCCCATTGCTACAAAAACACACACTCTCCCTGCAGCAAACACAAGCACACAGCTAATTATTACGCAGAACATTTCTTTCTACAATCAACAATTGAAATGATGAAGGCACTTGCAAATGACAAGGTAGTACAAAATGTAAACCATACTTTGGTGTTTCATTTTTTACCTCTTTACTTAAGATTTCATTAAACTTTTAATTTTTTTTTATTTTTACAAAAAATAAAACAATTGGTAAAACACTTGGTAAAAGGTAAATGGTAAATGGACTTGAATAGCGCCTTTCTAAGGCTTCTGACCACTCACAGCGCGTTAGCACTACATGTCATCATTCATCAGTTTACATCCATTCATACACTGACGACAGGAGCTATAATGCAAGGTGCCACCTGCCCATCAGGACTCTAATCATTCATACCCATTGAGCAATTTGGAGTTAAGTGCCTTGCCCAAGGACATATTGACATGGAATAGCACAGCCGGGGATCAAACGCTTCGGCCCTTTGATTAAAGGACAACCCTACTCTACCACTGAGTACAGTCGCCCCGTCAAACTTCTGTTTTAGGCTGTTTGACGATTACTATAAAACTGTAAAGCATCTCCTATTGTCACAGTCACACCTGTTCACTCTTCCTGCACTCTGTCTATTTCTCTCAGCTCACAGCCCAGCCCTCTCTCTCTCACCACACTCTCCCTCACTCACCTAATCAGCCTCATGCAGTGCACCTGTCTGCCACACCCACCTCGTCAGCACAATCACTCTCACCTGCTCACTCTGCTGCACCTACACCCTGCAGTATTTAAACCCCAGTCTCACACACACTCACTGCCAGATCGTTCTCTGCATTATGCCAGACCTTCCAGCTTTATCCCCCCGGACTGATTTCCGTCCCAGTTTGCCGACCCCGCTTGTTTGGACTTCTCTGGCCTCTGCCCCGGTAACTGACTCTCCCAGACCACGGTGCCTCTGCCCCGTAACTGACTCAGCCTTCCGTCCCAGACCACTAGGATTTGCCTTTTCTCCTTTTGGTTTTTGTCCGGATCAGCGCTAATATCCCCTGAGTTATCTCCTGCCTGTCAGTCTGCTGTTTGTTCCGCTTTGAATAAAGTCCCATTTCTCTGACCAATATGTGAACTTCTCTGTACTTGTGTCCTCGTGAACTTGTGAAACGTCATCAAGCCGGCCCAAGTACTGTTCCAATACACAAGTTCGCATCAAGCCAAGTACAGCCCGGAAGTTCTGTTATACCCGGAGGAGACTTGACCACGAATGCATTTCACCAGCAAACAAGAGCCGACAGTTCACAACTGTCAGTTATAACTGTCTAAATACTTGGTTTTTTTAGTTTTAACTGCGAGAATGTAGTTGTTAAGACTGCTCGATTTATCAAGATAGAGCCTGTTTGAAAAAAGCGCCAACGAGATGAGAGGACAGAGAGGAGACCGGGCGGTGGTGCTCATGCAGACAGCAGCCTGATCTCGGCAAGGCTCCTCCAGATGTGCCGCTGGCTCCGGTGTCTCTGTGGTTGTTATGTAACACAAAACATATACTGTATATATATATATATATATATATACATCTAAATGAAAAACTGTTTTTATATCATATTTCGTTTTTGTCAATATATATGACTGAAGATAACCGGAGTAGGCGGGACCGACATTTGGTGACTCTGACGTCATCAAGTTCTCCAATTGCAAAATGACCGTACTGCGTCCTCCCGTCCCCGGAGTTTCACACACCACCCGTTACACCTATGCTATGAAATTAAACATACACCTATGCTAAATACATAGACAATAAAGAATAAAAACATGTGCATTAGGAAGAGTTTCACTTCTGCTATATGCCGATGAAAATACAAATTACTTTTGTAACTCTTTCATCCCCTTTTACTTTTTGTCTAAAGGCAACTCCAAAGCAGCTGAAATACGGAGTAGGGCTACAGTTTGCTTTTTTTCCTCATTGAAAAGGCACATCTGGGTGATGCCGTGGATTGCGCTATGGCATGTCGGATGTGTTTCCATTCACATAGCCTACAGCTGGTGGTACAACGCCGACATGCCCTCATCATTTTCTACACAACTGATACTGATACTTGCTGTTGAAGCTGCTTTGGAACCCAGCAGGTGGAGGCCTCCAGCTCGGGCATTTCATTTTCGCATTCAGCCTTTTGTGCTAAACTCTTCAGTTGCTTAAAGTAACTGTAATAGGATTTAGGGGCAAATATCATATAAAAGTGTCAGATGTGTTACATAAGAAAATGTAGCCTTAAATAATATCAGTTTAAGCTAATTGGACCTAATAAATTCAAACCCAAATAAAAAAAACATAAATCAAACTAAGACCACAATCTCTACCTAAGCTTAACCAAGTGTCTAAACATAACCATCAAAATGTTTAATTGCCATGGCCAGATATATTTGCAAAAAATATGAAATTTTGCCAGGGATAGTTTTGCAGTTGCATTCAGTATGAACCTATAGACTGTGCAGACATAAAATAGCATTAGGTTTCTGTCAACATGTTCGCCGTTTCCACATTAGTGGTATACATCATGTACTGTGTGTATGCACCTGCAACAGGTAATTTTTGAACCTGTAACCCAGCTTTCCATGAAATGGAAATCTCTTAATGTGCCTCTGCATTCCGCAGCCTTCCATGAAATAGTTTTTCGTGCATCTTATTTGCATCAGAATTGGAGGTCTGGCCCTGCATATCAAACTCTTGTCCGTCATGCTTGCATGTTTTCTTGTATCTCACACCGCATAGAGATCCAAAACTACTTTGATGTGTTTTATACACGCACTTACAGAATTGGGTTTGCAGCTGTTGAAGTGAAGCCAATCATGCTAAGCTGGGGCAGCTACAGCATGTCCTCAGCCATGAACCAGTGGGATAATCAATAGCTGCAGAGGATGCCTCTTACCGTATACACACATGCATCCGCCCCTCCTTCCTCTCCATGTGAGCATTGATTCAGCATGTTTTCAGGTCATATTTATCAGGAAAGCTGGCACCAGACCCACTTTCCCCCGCCTTATGTGTGGAACCTATTTCCAGCAAGACTCATTTAAGAGAGTCTGGAGCCCCCCCAGAGGGAATGGTAACACTTCTGCTGACACTGTGATACCATGTGACTCCTGGCTCTGTTATTGAGGCTGCTACGCTCTGTCTTGACACCACACACTATTTATACACCTTTCATCTGTAATGAAAAAGGAGACAAAGTATAAAAAAAGAAAAATGGATATTTTACCTGCTGCGTGAATTCTCAGATGTGAAGATGGCCTCTTACTGGAAGTCATGAGGATAATGGTGGTATAGAATGGAAACAGAGGATGTCATCCTCTGTTATGCCAATGTTGCTTAAAAACATGTATATTGTATTACATGTAATGTCGCAGAAAAACTGATAAGGTAGTCCAAAGGTATGTTCATGTCATTTAGGATAAGAGGTGGTAATATTCAATATAACATAAATAAAAAGACATTATCAAATTAATAAAAAGTAAACTGTGTAAAATACATACGAGCCAACAATTTGTGAATTTCTTTAAACGTTTTTAAATAATGTTATTTAACATTCATGTCATCTCCCACTCAGCCAATCGTAAAGAGGTCTGATATCTGCACTGCAACGCTAAAAACAAATCTTAAGAGGTAAAATACAGTATTATTGCCTGCAGCAAAATATACTGATATCAATTTGAAGATCTTGTGCTTGTGTGTTTCAATCAGAAAAAGGCAATAATTGCATTCATACACATTGTACATTCCAGAAGGTGACTTGTGTGTGAACTTGTGGTTGACAAGAATGCAAGCATTTATTTAGCATGAAACAGCGGGAAAATGACGGGTTACCAGTCCAAACCATATCTCTAAGTTCTAATTCTAAGTTCTAACTACATGTTACCGAATTTAGTTTAAAGTTGAAGACAGGATTAGTATTATGAAGTTGATTTATCGAAATAATGCCAAATTTCTCTGAAGAAGTCCATAATCATCTCTGGTAATAACGGTCTCATCTAAACAAGCACTTTGGTGCCGCTGTCACTGAAAAGGAAGAGAGCACTGCAGTGAATGACACTGGAAGATGTTTTATTGAAAAATCTATACAGCGAGATAAGTGCACAGTTGTGTTGTATTGTGAACACATCCTATTTTTGTTTGTTTTGAAATACAGAAGGAGGACAGACTGTGATGGAGTTTTTTTCATTTCGCATTATTACCGTTTCTGTCCAAGCCTGAACGCAACAAGCACACACAATGTTTCTCGCTCAAATCGATTTGGTTTAATCGCTTCATATCTGCACCGATGTGTTGGACTTCTGGTGAGCAAAACCACAAATGTACACAACTTAACAACACAGAGATGGTAAATTATGGATGGATTGCATCAGGACTTTTTCTGCCAAACTGTCTTTTGTTCTAGAAATCCCAAATTTTCTTCTTCTCTCTTTCCACACGGCCTGTTTCTCTGTTTAAGACTGGCAAGCTCTGAGAGTTAATAAAGTATTGAGAGAGATGCGATGGATGGGGGTGGGGACGGACAGCAGACAATCTTTCTTCATTCTTTATTTTCTGCTGGTGTTTTCTCAGCGCCGAAGACATATTGCCTCGCCTGATTGCATTGTCGCAGCCCCCCTAGGGGAGTTGTTAATTCTTCGTAGAGAGAATGAGCTCCCATGGCCTTCGGGGTGGGGGGCACAGTGAGAAATGCTGAGGTAAGCAAAAGGGTTCTAGGATTGAAAACACAGGGGTAAAAGAAACTGAGGCTTTGACCCAGGCGCGTGTGTGACCATGAATATTCATGTGAGGAGAGAGAAAATCAAAGGTGTTCATCTCTTTTTCATTGGATTAGCTCTTCGCCTATGTACTCTGGCTCGAGTGAATGAGGTCAACAATAATAGTGAAACTACTCGCGATGGTCCCTACAGTAATCCATGGGATAAACAGCCACTGCAGCTTTTTGAGTTTCCTTAGCGGACAGCATAACTGCATTTAAAGTCAGCCTGTCACGAAACCAATCTGCTGTGTGTGGAAGACCAGGGTGGTTTACTCAGATGGGATTAGCCATAATAGCCATATTAGGCAACATCTTTCTGGGTTTACATTCAGTCAGACTACGAGCCAAGTGGTCATGTAATGATCATGTTTATTTGGAAAGCTGAAGGAGAGTTTTACCAATCGTTACACATTGTTTTACACAATGTGCCAGTTTTCCAGATTTCTAGAACTGCATTAGTAAGCACGACCCATACAGTCACAATGGTTAATTATGTGTGTTAATACATGCTTTTACCGTTAACCATGCTACCTTATCAGTAAATAACATTTAAGTGCCACTGTATTATATTGCGCCGTTTAATGTTCTAGCTTATTGTTAATAAATAAAGTAGCCTACAGAGTATTTATTTAATACAGTGTATCAAATCCAAGCCCCACGACCTCCACCAACAACACCAAGGTAAACAGACAACCTTAATATTTCAATACAACTGGCCTAAAGTTGTTGTAACATTAAGCAGTAAATACTAACCGACAAGCTTGCGAAAGGGCTAGCTAACGTTAGCTGTCTATGCTAATGTTTGACTAATGTTAACGTTAGCTGAAATGATAACATTAAGTTCTTTGCATTTTTTGTTGTTGTTGTGGGAACTTTAACATTAGTTTACCAAGGATATTAGCATAGATGGTAAACATTAGCAAACTCATAAGGAAAATACAAGTTATTTGCTGCTTAATGTTACGACCTAACTTTATTAGCAACAGTTATACCAAAAATACTTGATAGATCGATGAATGGATTAATCAGTTAATAGCGTTTACGTGCCACTGTATTATATTGCGCAGTGTATTGTTCTATTGCGCTTACTGTTAATAAATAAAGTAGCCTCCCAAGTTTATATTTAATACATTTCATCACATCCATGCCCCAAGACCTCAAACAAAAACACTCAGGTAAACAATTCAACCTTAATATCTCAATACAACTAGCTTAAAGTTAGGTAATGTAACATTAGCTGGCTATGCTGATTTCTAACTAATGTTAACATTAGTTGAAATGATTACATTAAGCTCTTTGCAGTTTTTTTTGTTGTTTATTAGCTATTAGCATAGCTAATAGCAAACGTTAGCAAGATCATAAGGTAAGTACACATTATTCTCTGTTTTATGTAACGTTAGCTAACTTTATTAACTACACTCATATCAAAATATGTGATGGATTGATGGGGTTTTTAAGGTTAAGTTTATATTGTTTAGCTTTGCGATATTGGTGGTAGTCGTGTGGCTTATTTAAACCAACACATGATTAGGAAAAGGGTCTGTATGGGGACGTGGGCCGAAGCCTGGAGCTCTACAGTTAGAACCCTTGTCATTTGTACATTGAAAGGGTTATTGGTTGCTATAATTGTCCCCTCTGTCCATACTGGCTGTGGAGAGAAGAGAACCCTTTCTGTGTTGAAACCAACCGCTTGGCTCACTATGAGTGTGACCATTCTGAGCAGCTATAAAACACTTTTCCCGTCAGAAGTATTCACACAACACTTATGTATGTAGTTTGTTTTGAGCACATATGGCCTGTAAATGGAGAAAATAGTCACAGTAGTAAAGGCAGAGTTTTTGTGTGTTTGGAGGGCATTGGCATTGAAACTGATCATCTGCCATTTATCAAGTAGCAAGGGACTCAATATAAGTTTTCCCCATTGAGAGAGTTGGAAGATGAATTGCATGCAGCCAGCGTAGTTTAGAGGGACTGAATGATGAAACACAGCCTCGAGTCACACACACACACACACACACACACACATTAAACCGAGATGCTCCAAGGTTCAGAAGATGTGGCTTTTCGTCGCTGCACTGCACGAGGCCGAACTCACACACCTTGCACTTCACACGACTCACTCACACACCAGGGTGCCTGGCCATGCAGCGCTAATGCGGTCCTGCAGGATGCTGTAATCAGTGTTAGGGGCTGTGGAGCATGTCAAAACACTGAGGAGTGAAATCTCAATCGCGGGATGGGACCTGGCGGTGCAGAGAAGGGGGAGAGAAAGGGAGAGAGGCGGTGCTGTGGCAATAACAAAAAGGCCGCGGCTGAAACAGAGTGTGAGATTCAAATGTTACAGCTGGGTGAAGGGGGGTCAGCCGTGATTGAGCAGCAGCAAATATTTCCCGCTGCACTCCTGGGACGTTGCGGAGCAGCAGCACATCAAACAGGAAAGTCTTTTCTGCGGTTATAAAAAAAGGGAGGAGGAAACAACAGTGGTATTGGAGAACAATAAATATCTGTTCTTTACTGTCTCTGTCTATTCGGGTCAATAACAGCATTTAGTATCCGTGACCTGGATCCATTCCCCTGCCGGGGCGGCGGCGTGTGCAGTCCTGAGATGTAAAAGCATTACTGTCTCCTTCTGTTTTATCTCCCTGCACACTGTCCTGCGGGACAGAGGGCAGCAGCTGAGACCTTCCTGTGGCCAGTCTGCTCTGTGTGATGTGCGGGTTAGTCCGGTATGTCACCCTGCTCATGTTGACCTTTGATTGTGGATTTTAAAGTGGACAGCAGTTGCACTTTGAAGCCTGCCTCTGTTACAATGCAGTTGGATTGATCAGGAATTTATGATGGAATTGATCAGTGGTTTTCATGAGAAACCAAGAATTGCTCCTAATGCCACAATCAAATAATTTTTCATGAATGTGATTAAAAGTTTTACTATATATACACATATACACAAATATATATATATATATATACAATGCCTATAAAACGTATTCACCCCCCTTGGATGTTTTCCCCTTTTGTTGCTTTTATACAGGAAATCATGGTCAATATAATTTGGCTTTTTTGACAAGAATTTGCAAAAAAAGCTTCTTTCATGTCAAAGTGAAAACAGATTTTTACAAACTAAAGTCAATTAATTAAAAATATTTAGTGTAAAATAAGCATTTGCATAAATATTCACCCCCTTTAAAGTGACTGACCTAATTCAACAGAGGTCTAGCTAGTTGATGCCAGCAGTGTCACAATTAGTGAAATGGAGATCACCTGAGTGCAGTTGATGTGTGTCAAGTGAATGTAGTATAAAAACACCTGTGTCTGGGAGGTCCAGTCTCTGGTTCATCAGTATTCCTGCTACAATTGCAACATGAAGACAAAAGAACACTCCAAGCAACTCAGAGTAAAGATCATTGAAAAGTATAAGACGAGATGGCTACAAAAATATTTCCAACTCCATCATTTCCAGAAATCCATCATTAAGAAATGGAAGGAGTATGGCATTTTTTTTAAAATCTGCCTAGAGCTGGCAGTCCTCACAAACTGAGTGACCGGGCAAGAAGAAGACTGGTGAGGGAGGCCACCAAGACACCTACACCACTCTGAAGGAGTTAAAAGCTTCAGAGGCTCAGATGGGAGAGACTGTACATACAACAACTGTTGCCCGGGTTCTTCACCAGTCGAAGCTATATGGGAGAGTGGCAAAGAGAAAGCCACTGTTGAAAAAAGCTCATATGAAATTTTGCCTGGAATTTGCCCAAAGGCATGTGGGAGACTCCGAGGTCAATTGGAAGAAGGTTCTTTGGTCTGATGAGACAAAATTTGAGCTTTTTGGCCATCAGACTAGACGCTATGTTTGGCGAACACCAAACACTGCACATCACCACAAACACACTATCTCCACTGTGAAGCAAGGTGGTGGCAGCATCATGCTCTGGGGATGCTCCTCAGCAGCAGGCCCTGGAAGGCTTGTCAAGGTAGAGGGGAACATGAATGCAGAAAAATATCGCCAAATCCTGGAGGATAATCTGACTCAGTCTGCAAGAGAACTATGACTTGGGAGAAGATTTATTTTCCAGCAAGACAACGACCCCAAGCATACAGCAAAAGCTACACAGAAATAGTTCAAAGACAACAAGGTGAATGTTCTGGAGTGGCCAAGTCAAAGCCCAGATCTCAATCCAATCCAGAATTTGTGGCTGGACTTGAAAAGAGCTGTTAACGCCCGATCCCCGAGCAACCTGACAGAACTTGAGCTGTTTTGCAAGGAAGAATGGAGAAAAATTGCAGTGTCCAGATGTGCCAGCCTGATTGAGACATATCCACACAGACTCAGTGCTGTGATTGCAGCCAAAGGTGCATCGACTAAATACTGACCTGAATATTTATGCAATCATTTACTTTACCTTATAGATTTTTAATTCATTGACATTATTTTGTAAAAATCTGTTTTCACTTTGATATTAAAGAGTTCTTTTTTGCAAATTCTTGTCAGAAAAAGCCAAATTATATTGACAATGATTTCATGTATAAAAGCAAGAAAAGGGTGAAACATTCAAGGGGTGAATACTTTTTATAGGCGCAGGTAAAATAAGTATTGAACATGTCACCATTTTTCTCAGTAAATATATTTCTAAAGGTGCTATTGACATGACATTTTCACCAGATGTCAGTAACAACCCAAGTAATCGATGCATACAAAGAAAACCAAACAAATAAGTTCAGAAATTAAGTTATGTGTAATAAAATGGAATGACAGGGAAAAAGTATTGAACGCGCTTACTGAAATTTATTTAATACTTCGTACAAAAGCCTTTGTTGGTAATGACCGCTAATGAAGTATTGAACACATGAAGAAAGGGAGGTGCAAAAAGGCATGGAAAGCCAAGACACCAGCTGAAATCTATCAGTAATTAGAAAGCAATCCTGCCCCTTGTCAGTGCAAATTAATATCAGCTGGTTCAGTCCCAACTGATGGCCTATAAAAAGGTGTCTCATTACCAAGGTGTCACACAAGAAACATCTCATGATTGGTAAAAGCAAAGAGCTCTCTCAAGACCTTCGCAACCTTATTGTTGCAAAACATACTGACAGCATTGGTTACAGAAGGATTTCTAAACTTCTGAATGTTCCAGTGAGCACTGTTGGGGCCATAATCCGGAAGTGGAAAGAACATAATTTCACCATAAACCCGCCACGACCAGGTGCTCCTCGCAAGATTTCTGACAGAGGAGTGAAAAGAATTGTCAGAATAGTTGTCCAAGAGCCAAGGACCACTTGTGGAGAGCTTCAGAAAGACCTGAACTTAGCAGGTACAATTGTTTCAAAGAAAACAATAAGTAATGCACTCAACCGCTGTGGCCTGTATGCACGCTCACCACGCAAGACTCCTTTGCTGAAGAAAAAGCATGTTGAAGCTCGTTTAAAGTTTGCTGCGCAACATTTAGACAGGCCTGTGAAATACTGGGAGAATATAGTCTGGTCAGATGAGACCAAAATTGAACTCTTTGGACGCCATAATACACACCATGTGTGGAGGTCAAATGGCACTGCACATCACCCAAAAACACCATACCAACAGTGAAGTTTGGAGGTGGGGACATCATGGTGTGGGGCTGTTTTTCAGCATACGGCACTGGCAAACTTCATATAATTGAAGGAAGGATGAATGGAAAAATGTACCGAGACATTCTTGATAAAAATCTGCTGCCATCTACCAGGATGATGAAGATGAAACGAGGGTGGACATTTCAGCAAGACAATGATCCCAAACACACAGCCAAGGAAACTCTCAATTGGTTTCAGAGAAAGAAAATATAGCTGCTAGAATCCAATAGAAAATCTATGGAAAGAACTAAAGATCAGAGTTCATAGAAGAGGCCCACGGAACCTTCAACATTTGAAGACTGTTTGTGTGGAAGAATGGGCCAAAAACACACCTGAGCAATGCATGCGACTAGTTTCTCCATACAGGAGGCGTCTTGAAGCTGTCATTACCAACAAAGGCTTTTGTACGAAGTATTAAATAAATTTCAGTAAGCGTGTTCAATACTTTTTCCCTGTCATTCCATTCTATTACACATAACTTAATTTCTGAACTTATTTGTTTTGTTTTCTTTGTATGTATGGATTGTTACCGACATCTGGTGAAAATCTCATGTCAATAGCACCTTTAGAAATATATTTACTGAGATAAATGGTGACGTGTTCAATACTTATTTACCCGCTGTGTGTGTATATATATATATATATATATATATATATGATGGAATTGATCAGTGGTTTTCATGAGAATGAAATGCCACAATCAAAGAATTTTGCATGAATGTGATTAAAAGTTTTACACTATATATATATATATATATATATATATATATATATAAGTAAATAAGGTAGGAAAGGTTTCCTAAAAATAAATACAGAAGCATCTCTTCCCTCGATTTGTCCTAGGAATTGCATCTGTGGTGTTGAGGTGGCAGCTGGAATCCAATATCAGATATCTCAAAGCCTACAGGGCCAAATATCTAGTCAAGCAATATCTGCAAGGCTAGACACCGCTGAGCCTTCTAAGTGTCGCTTTCCTTGCGGCCTCGTGTGTGCCACTGTTCGGGGCCTGTGCTCGCGTGCCCACATAACCTCAGAGGGAATCTTGCCCATTTCATTTCGCAAGCAGCAGATGCCCGCAGAGCGCAGTGGGACGCGCTCCTCCACCTTGCTGCTCTGTGACCTGTTTTTTTTCTGGTCTGGAGCTCAGTCGTCAGCTACACCTGAACCAGCCTCTCATCACACAGGACCTCACAGACTCAGCTAATATGCCCGTTTGAAATGTGATAATGTTGATATTTCCAGGTCGAGGGATGAAATTTCCCTATTGAGGCTGCCTGGTTTTTGATTATCTCAAATTCAAAATACAATTTATGATTTTCTGTAGATTATCAGTGTGTTTTCTTGTCAGATTTGCCCCGCAGCACGCAAAGGAAATAGACCAGACGAAGAAAATTTGGTTGAATCGCGGCGTTATGGGTTGTATGTTCCTTCAGGCTGGATGAGAATCAGGAATCCAGAAAGAGAGAAAAATGTTGTTATAGACTCTAACCCCTGAAGCACCTCAACAGAAGCCTGAAAAGACATTTCTGGTAGCGGAGATTCCAAGGATGAACTATCATGTCAATAAGGTGTACAACGTTGACTGGCTGATATCTGGCTCTACCTAGAGGTCAGTATCAACCGGTCTCTTTGGAGAGAAATACTGCCTCAGGTCCAGTTGCATTCCCTTTCCTGTTCAGTTTTCTCCTTTGTATGCAGCCGTGCACATTTGTGGGGCCCCACATGGTGTGAAGGTCTTCCATTTTTTTCCATAAGTGGCCCCGTAAACACGGCTGCATCATCGCATTACCAGCTTCTGAGATCCTCCCGAACCTTCCATCCAAAATCCGTTTAGAGGACGCCATTATGTAACTGAAATCATTGTCTCGGGGTGACAGTACTCCCACTACCTCCATCTCCCGAAGCCTCCCACCACAGAGGCCAGGTCAGAACGGGGGGCGCACCGCCTCCACCTACCGCTTCCTGTTGTGTGAGCTTGTGAGAGGCCACCGGGGCCCTGAGAGAAGGGCTGCTGACAGGCAGAGTGGGTGGTCTTGGAGAGGGTGGGGGAAAGGAAGAAGGAGCTTGTGTGTATTTACAAGACATTTTGATAGCAGCATTCACCTCCGTCAAGTGCTGAGTGACTGCGCACGGTGACATTTAGCGAGGGGAATGTAGAGAGCGGACAAAACACCAGCGTCACACAGTTCACTCTGGCTGTCAATTCTTTCAGCACCAGGCGAGATCCTTTTTTATTCGAAGATACTAGTTTTTATCAGCCTAATAACCACAAAAATGGGGATGCTGACATTTTGACATCACGTCACGCCTTATTTACTCAAGTAAACCCAGGGTTATACAGTACGAACACTGCCGGAAAGGTTTCACATGATGTTTTTTATTTTTATTTTAGATTTAAAAAAATTGAGCTGCACTGCAGTTAGTAGTCAAGTTAGCATCAACATTTAGTGCTTATTTTTGAACAAATTTCCAGAAAATTGGCAAGAGAAAATACAAAGAGTAAGTTTCTTCTCTCCTGTCATCTGCCTCTAAACCCCTGCAGTAGAAGAGGACACAAGATGATTAAAAAGAGTGCCCCTTAAAAAAGCACATGACGTTTGAGTTGGATTTTTTGCAATCATTTTACAGATTACAGTCTCAACACTGCTTTGCACATCTTCATTGGGAGCTTTGTTGGCGTAAATGTCACATGCTTTATGAATGTCGGCATTTTTTGCCTATGCGGTGAAAATTTGGGCAGAGAGCAGGGTTTATGTAAATACAGACAATTCAAGTAGAGAGGGCATATTTATTCTATACATTGTTTTTTGATGGAATTGTTAAGGTTGATGGGTTTTCGTGAAATCCAAATTTCTCACAAGAGTTTAAATATTTCAACTTGCACAAAGACTTTGTATTTCCCACATCGTTTTCGTATGTAATCGAGTGACATCGACTTTGTATGTACTCGGACCACATTTTCCTTGTAAGAAATCGCATCACATTGTTTTTGTATGTAATCGCGTCACATTTCGTTGCACGAAATAGCGGCACATTGATTTTGTAAGACATAGAGACTTATGTTGAATTAAAAAAAAAAATATTTCACCCTATAATATGTTTTCAATCTTCATCTTTTGAGAAGGCGACTTCGACCTTATCAACTCAGATACTCCCCCCCGCTCTTTTTTTTTTTTTATATTGACATATGGCGGGCGGCTATTACTGCCCATATCAGCTAGACAATTTTGTTATCGCTGTAGTCAACATTAAAACGCTCAGACCTTTCAAACCATGTTTTCTTTCACTTAAGGTAAAATTGAATTGATATGAATCACCAGCGTCTGCACCCTTTAGCTCTCCCTCCACTCCATTACTTTCAAATTGACCTGTGACATTTCTTTGTGCGGGAGAAAGATGACTCATGTCATTCTGAAGTACAACTGGCTTCCTAGCAGCGCAGCCGGAGATGATCGGCTGGGAAGCGAGACAGCGGGGGATGGAAATCGGATCAGCCAAGGTTCAGATGATAAACTGACCATTCTCACTCCACAGCATGGTGGCTCTGCTGCTTAGGCTGACCAAACGTCCTCTTTTCCCCGGACATGTCCACTTTTTACGTCCCGTCCGGGGCGTCCGGGTTTTTTTTTATTAATTGATGATAATGTCCGGTTTTCCTTCTGTGCGTGTATATGTGTGTATATGTGTGTGCCCCCCCTCCCCCGGTTGTCATTGTGGGTTAGCGTTATTACAGTAGCCATTTAACGCATCGCCAGAGAAGACGTCGTATGACGTACAGACGTTAATCAGGACGTACGACCAGACGCGGCAGCGTCAACAATCTAGAGGCGGCAAAAAGGAAAGAAAAGAAGACCAGCGGTCATAAATGGTATGTTGTGTATATGAACTTATTTATTTTGTGTGAATTGGCAGTAGACTTGGACGTTAGGTCTGAATTGAAGACCTAACGTAACGTTATAAAAGTCAGTGGACGTTAACATTATGACAATGTTTTCATATCTGTCATTAGTGACGCTGTAACGTTAACGTTAGCATGAGATTACCAGGTGATGACATTGTATGTGGCCCTGTTTTGGAAGAGGGGGAGGTGGAAGACTGCTTTGGTAACATGTGATTTTCCTGTAGGCATAGGAACATGAGACTCTGTTAAAAATAATAATAATCAATGGTTGATAGTTGTGTGTGTTAGGCTAACTTCTGTATTTTGTGTCGGGCTGTGTGGGTAACTAATGACTGTAGTAGTTATAAATGCAGACCATCTGATTAGCTGATGCCCTGAGTCATGTATAATATTAATATACTCATATGTTATGACTTGGTAATTATTATTAATTACATCTTGAATGATATTTACTAGCTACTGGTCTGGCAGCTGTCTTTGCACATGGCACTTAACTTTGGAAGAGAGATGTTTTTTCTAAAGTATTCTACATTTGTGTTTTTGACACTGCTGTGCGCTACTGATACATGATATTTGTGGGTGCTGATATTTTGATTTATTAACCAGGTCCTTTTGTGTAATAAAAGCTGGTTAAAATACATGAAAAAGTACTTACTACTACCATTTTTTATTTCATAATGATAATATTTAATGATTTTTCACCGCCGCATTGAAAATGTCCCAGATTTTCATTTCAGAAATCTGGTCACCTTACTGTGGGCGGATTTCCAAGAGCCAGTGGACAAAGGAGAGGAACCAGCTCTCTGTTGCATCACTGAAAGGGATTCTATTTGTGAAATACAATTTGAAGGAATATTCTTGCAAAGACTTTCATGCTTACATGTTGAGCAACCGAAAACTGCTGGGAAAGATCAGCTCTACTGCAAAATATGGATGGGTAGACAAGGAGGATGAAGAAGATAACTAAAGATTTTGTTTTTTGTTAATATCTATTTTGTTAATATCCATATGTTTTTTGTTAATAATATATTTGTTTTTTGTAAGTAATATCTTGTGAGGGTACTTTTTATTATTTTACATTACACTGAACATTTAGTGAGAAATATATTGTTAAAGTTGGATTTTCTAATACAGAAGAGGTATCATTTAGAACATTATTTCATATTATTTATTTATTTATTTGTCCACTAAGATTTGAAAGAGAGCTATTATTTTACTAGTTCATTTTTCTAACACAGAAGAGACATTATTTCTATCATTATTTTATTCCAGAGATTTTACATTTATTTTACATTTATATATATATATATATATATATATTTTTTACAATTGAGGCATAATAAAGAAAGTTCAATAACCTCTATGAAGCCTATCTGAATTTCTGTCTTTGAGAGATATTATTTTGTAATATAACAAAATATTCTATCCATACATATATATATTAAAATTATAGGGAATCTTTGGGTAAACTGCGAGTATCATTTAAGTAGGCTATCTCGTGGCCGGGCTGAGTGTCCTCTTTTTTGGAAATCAAAATATGGTCACCCTATTTATGTTTCACTGTGACCCAAAGGCATCTTGTATTTGGTATCTGTAGTTTGGTAAGTTAGCTATCAAGACCAAACAGTAAGTGGATTTCTAGTGTCTGTACTTGGATATAGCTGTGCATTGAGCTAAATGGTAACCATATTAGCTTAAAATGACAATGCTAGCACGCTAATGTCAAAGGAAAAGTTTGACATTTTGGGAAGTACACTTATTCCTTCTCATATTTGTATGTTAAATACAAAGTCAGGAGACAGCTCACACAGCTAGTCTCTGTTGAAAACCAACATAATCTATGTTTTATCTTGTTTAAACTTTCTTCATTACCAAATATGTAGCATGCAAACGACATATCGTGGTTTTTGCGGGGTATTGTGTGTTGTACTGCTTCTTGGCTGGGTGCGGTGACTTCCTTGAGGTTTGTTGTTACTGTGAAGTGTCAAACAGCAGGGACCACATGAGGTGTCTAACTAACAAGCAAATGAGCATAATTTCTTAAATGTCATACTACTCTTTTAAATGTTAGTCACCTTTGCTTGACTTTTGACTGCAAAGGCAAAAAGTGGAGCCTCCGGTAAAACAACAATTTGTTATTTTTTACACTTCAGTTGTCAAACAAATGATATATGATGTGGTAATCACTGAGCTGCAAAGATGCTACCCCCACCCCCTGATCCACTCAGCGCTAAGCTAAATTAAGCTGGTAGCATTGCCTATGTCGATCATATCATCTCCCTCAGCAAAAGAAAGTTAATGTGTGTAACTATTCCTTTATAAAGGCCTTGGGTACCTATTTTCTCAATAGTTCAGTATTTCTGCCAGAATTAAAAGCAGTTGTTTGATTGGTTCCTCTGAAATGACAAATTGCGTAGTTTGTATTTAACACTAGCTACCCTTTAACAATTATTTAGGGAAACTCTTTAGGATTATCACTTCTTCAAAAAGTCTCAACCAAACCATTAAAGTGTGATAGCTATTACCCTCCTGCCCTGTCCAACAAGTGACCACTCAGAGGGCTCTGGTCGATGTCATACATTGACCTCTCCCTTTACGGTTTTTGGAGACTCTTGGCGATAATGTTCTAGGAGAAACCTGTGGCTTGGGTGCTGGTGGTGAGTACATGTAATCATGTACACAGACTCACACAATATTATTTTATGACATTATAAAGCCTGGCTGTCTAGCTCGAGACCAGCTCCGCTGTTGGTTATAGAGATCAGCTTTTATATATCAGAGCAGTGTTAGGTGACAGTGGGGCTAAAGCAAAGCCATCAGAACACAATAACGTTAGCTAGCAACTAAGCCGAAGCCTTCAGCTGAACACTGTGTGCAATGTCAAGCTATGCACAACATTTACTGTCAACCTGTGTGAGTCTAGCAGCCAAATTAACCATTTGCTTATATTTGTTAATATGAAGGGAAGGTGCATCTCACTTGTGCTGTAAGGATTTCTGGACATACAGTATGATGCTAGCTTTGGGAAGACATCGGTCTCTCATTTAGAATATATAATGTCAATAGTGTTAAAAAACTCAGCTCTCTCTCTCTCTCTAAAAAACACAATTATTAAAAATGATTGGTCCTATAACTCCATCACACTTTGTCTCCTCCTCTGTCTGAGCGCAGGCCTCACAGACATTTTGATAATGCAATCAAACATATATTGACACCATCCATCCTACCCTTCCAATTCACATACCCAATGTGCTAAATTGAGTTGTTTAAAATTATTTTCTTTACTGCTCCCATACAGATTTGTTCTTACAGTATGCTTAAGTAAAAAAAAAAGCTTTGAGTTCAATACTTGATGACTGCTTTAATTTAATATTTATTTTAATGTTACTTTTATCATTCACTTGAAAAGCAGATTGTCACAAAATCAGAAATGCAACAGCTCTCGCAGTACAAACAGGGGCTAGCAATTCACTATCATTGCTAGCCCCTGCTTTCCTGGGGTCCAGCCAAAAAACCCAAATCAGATTAAACTATAATAACCATATTACACATACTATCAGAGTCTGTGAAAATATTAAAACTACAGAAAAACACTAACACTTACCATCAGCTGCATAGCAGGCGGAGGCATGCATTACCGCCTGCTGCTGGAGTGAGCTATACAGCTTTGCTTTAGTGTCTGCCAGCTCCCACTGCAGCAGATCCACATTTACCCCTCCCCTCCACCCTTTCTCACATGTCACATCTCACAGACTGGTGCACTTGCATTGAGCAAATGCAAAGGTTTACCATATTGTTCCTCTGGAACAAAGAAAGCTGTGTACTACACAAAGGATTTAATGAAAACAATGAAAGCTCGAGTAAACAATGAAAGCTCGATGAAAACCAGGGTTAGTCACGGAGTTCCACAGGGGTCTGTTCTTGGACCTATTTTATTTACCTTATATATGCTTCCCTTGGGGAATATTATCAGAAAACACTCAGTAAACTTTCATTGTTATGCAGATGATACCCAGTTATATCTATCAATTAAGCCAGACGAAACTAACCAGTTCTCTAGACTTCAAGCATGTCTTACGGACATAAAAACCTGGATGACCTGTAACTTTTTAATGTTAAACTCTGAAAAAACAGAAGTTATCCTACTAGGTCCAGATCACCTTCGAATTCAATTATCTAACGATATAGTTTCTCTAGATGGCATTGCTCTAGCATCCAGCACTACCGTTAAGAACCTTGGAGTTTGTCTTTTGTCTTTTAACTCTTATATAAAACAGATCTCAAGGACAGCCTTTTTTCATTTACGTAACATTGCGAAAATCAGGCAAATCCTGTCTCAAAGTGATGCAGAAAAACTAGTTCATGCATTTGTTACCTCTAGACTAGATTACTGTAACTCCTTATTATCAGGCTGCTGCAGTCTGCAGTCTCTTAGATCTTTACAGTTGATCCAGAATGCTGCAGCACGTGTTCTAACAAAAACTAAGAAAAGAGATCATATTACTCCAGTATTAGCTTCTCTGCACTGGCTCCCTGTTAAATCAAGAATAGAATTTAAAATTATTTTACTTACCTACAAAGCTCTAACTGGTCAGGCACCGTCTTATCTTAAGGAACTTATAGTTCCATATTACCCAACTAGAGAGCTGCGCTCAATCAATGCAGGGTTACTTGTGGTTCCTAGAGTATATAAAAGTAGGATGGGAGCCAGAGCCTTCAGTTATCAGGCTCCTCTTCTGTGGAACCAGGTTCCAGTTTCAGTCCGGGGGGCAGACACACTCACCACTTTCAAGAGCAGGCTTAAGACCTTCCTTTTTGATAGCGCTTATAGTTAGGGCTGGTTCAGGTTCGCCTTGGTCCAGCCCCTAGATATGCTGCTATATGCCTAGACAGCCGGGGACTACCTAGGATACGCTGAGCTCCTCTCTCCTCTTCTCTCCCTCCTTCTTTATGTATTAATCTCCTATTTATGCACATTACTGATTTTGCTTCTTCCCCGGAGTTCTTGTGCTTTCTCGCCTCGCAGGTTCCCAGGAATCGGGGTTATATTTGGACTGTCATCGTGCCACCTACTGAGGCCCTGCTGACACCCACTACTACTACCACTATCATTATTAGTCACATTACTATTATTATTGCCTGTACTATTACGCTTATTGACTTGCTTCTACCCTGGAGTCTTTGTGCTTTCTCGCTTCGCAGGCTTCTATAAATCGTGGCTGTACCTGGACCGTGGATGTGCATCCTGCTACAGCCCTGCTGACACCGACTGCTACCACCATTATTATTATTACTAGTCACATTACTATTACTATTACCTGTACCATTAAGCATTTTAGCTTTACTTCCACCCTGAAGCCCTTTTGCTTTCTCGTTCTGCAGGTTTCCATGAATTGTTGTGGTACCTGGACCGTAGTCGTGCCTCCTGCTGTGAGCCGACTGACACCCACTGCTACTTCGATTATTATTATTAGTCACATTACTATCCCTATTTTCATGGCTATAATTCTACTGTAATAATTGCTGCTGTTATTATAAGTAGTCTTATTATATGAATCATTTATGTCATATACATTGAATGTGTTGTATCTAAGAACTGTTATGCTGCTCATTCTGTACACATGACATCTATTGCATTCTGTCCATCCTGGGAGAAGGATCCCTCCTCTGTCGTTCTCCCATAGGTTTCTTCCTTTTTCTCCCTGTTAAAGGGGTTTTTTTTTTTTTTTTTTTAGGGAGTTTTTCCTGTGCCGATGTGAGGGAAGGACAGAGGATGTCGCATGTGCACAGATTGTAAAGCCCTCTGAGGCAAATTTGTAATTTGTGATTCTGGGCTATACAAAATAAACTGAATTGAATTGAATTGAATTGAATTGAATGTCGCACCTGGGCCTCCATCGCCTGCAAGGTCACCTGCATGGGGAGGGTTGGAAAGGTCCTGGTGCGACACGGCCGTATCGCTGCACATGTACTGCAATTACCAAACAGCAAATGTACATATCAATCAAAGAACATGAATGAGGACTTTAGATAAGTTTATCTAGAGACATGGGACAAAAAGCATCAAGCAACTGAGAGTTAGTTTTAAAAATGCAAATCATTTTAATTGTGCATATTGTTAGGGATTAATACAATTATTACAGGTAACATTTACATGATACAAATGTGTTGAATATACTGTAGGATTTCTAGCCAGACAAATGTTTAATACTAAATGAATAAGTACTTTCCCTGTCTCTGGTTGGGCTTGTCTTCTTAAAAAGTTCATAACATATCCTAATTACCACTACCAGCTACATAACTTAATATGAATACATAACTAATAGTAGCATTGTCATACATGTTATATGAGGATATGAAAATTACAACTTTTGCATTGCATTACAATTATTTAAAGTGTGCTCAACTGGAGAACAATCTGATTAATACTTATACGACAAAAACCACCACATCTAATACTTACAGTAGAATCAAAGACCACCTCCTCATTATAATCTGTTGGTAGACAATGGAAAGTCCAAGCAAGCTAACAAACAACATAACACAGTACACAACAAATCAACAACACACAACATTAATGCTAATACTTAGCCAGCACAGATCACAGGCAAAACCAAACACAATTCTTCAAACATGTAGCTAAACAATAGCTACACGACATAGCTTTCCAAAAAAGGAAAAGGATGACTGCTAGGGGACTTTTAGGATTAGATAGCTTACATTAACTATCAATACAATGCAAACACATTTTAACACACAATATCTGGAAAAAATAAATAAAAATTAAAGATACATCTAAATTATAATACAACTAAATGCAAAACATTGCTATTAACAACAATGTCATTCGTAACAACTTCAATATAAAAGCAATATACTCCTGCATACTTACAAGTTTGACTTTGCTGTACCTTGGTGCTGCAGGTCTGCTGGTCTGGAGCAACTGGCAGTTCATCGCGACATTCAAGCGACTGCAGCTGTACATGCGCTTTACATGCCACGTGCCTTTTATGCTGTCCAGCATCATTTGCGCCTTCGACGCCATGGGAAGCATCCAGGAGGATTGCCGACTATAAGTCTCTTGGAGTTTTAAAACAACCTCTCAATTTTTTTCGTTGTTATCAATTAATACATACAAAGTCACGTACAACTTTTGTTCTGAACAACTCTATAATTCAAATAACGCTGATAATGTAACATTGTAAGCAATTAATCCCTGCTTAAATATACAGGAGGAGAGTTAGTTACCGATTATAGCAACGAATAAAGGGTATTGCTTACTTACGTTTACATTATGATGCGTTCAGGCTCTGTTCAGTGAAAATGAGTATTGGGCAAAGGTAAATTATAACGTTATAATGTGTTCACATGTAATCTCGTTAAATGTAGTTTTTATGAGACACTTGAATTAATCCAGTTTTTGAAGGAGATGTTTTCACAGCAACATAAATAGATTTTGGAGATGAATTATGAGCTGTTTACACTAGTTCTAGGCGGTTTATAGTACATCATAAAAACTACTAATGACGAGATTTTTTTTAATCAAAATCCAAATGATAAGGAATGTTTTACTTCCTCGCCACATAGTGGCTACAGGAAGAGGTGGTATAGTTGCAATACAGCATTTCCAGCATCACACAACGCGGGAAAACAACATCCAACTACTGGGCGCGACGTCCGATGGTCACAGTGAATCACCGGCCGGCGTCCTGCCAGTACCCCTGACATGCTTAAAGGTGTGAGGGCCCGTACATCGCTGCTTGCAGCTTTAATTGGCTTTGTCAATGGTTTGGAAAAATGGACAAGTCACGTAAAATAATCAAGAAACAGTGAAAGAAATGGACCCAAAAGTAGGACTCACAGACATAAAGTACAAGTATAGGTCAAATTGTTTTAAGGGAGACTGCCAAATGAAGATAGACAATGGTAAAAAAAAATCTAGGCAGAGTCAAAGACAACATCTAATTCAAGGTTAAAAACACTAGAGAATTATTCAGAAATGATCGCTGGGTGGCTCACTATAACTGTAAAGATGAAGTTACACAGACAAAGGGGAGCACAAACACTAAATACACCATGGAGGGTAATTGGGGCAGGTGAAACTGATCAGGGCGAGGTTGGTAATCACACATTGCAGAAACAAACACAATGGCAAGAAGTGAAGTATCTGAAAAGAGAGACAAAAGGTGAACCAAAATAAAACAAGAAAACTCTGAAAAACTGACGGGAATGTAACAAGGACAAGGCGATGTCACATTTATTTGATTAAGTTAGAATGTTAGCAATATTTCAATGAGAAACTGCTGACGGTTGTTTTGCTTATGTTGCCTGTTGAGTATGCCGCTGTCAATCAAATCCAGGTTCAAGGTTAATTTATTGTTATTATACAAAGGGTTGCACAAGAAATGCAGTTGTAGTCCCTTTATGCTACTCAAGAGAAACATGACAAAATATTACCGGAAGTGCATCCACTAGAGTCACACGCCGATCCAGCTGAACTTTCTCTGATCTACCGTTGCTGGGCTTCATGGGAGCCACTTGCTGCCGTATCTGCCTGGTGACCATGGGGAAGCTGAACCACACCCACACGTTGCTGATCAAACAGATAAGATGAGTTTTTGAGTATTACACTGTGAAATAAATAATACCCTAAGGATATTTTTGTCACAGATTTAATGCCAATGTGGAGGATGCAGAAACAAGTGAGTTGTTATCATATCATCACTTTTTTTAGTTGAAATGGTGGACTTGTTGGAAAACAGGAGCTTATTTACACCTCCAGCACTTACAGAGCAATACTGGCATTCATTTGGAGTGGTATTTGTGTCCACCGGATGAATGTAAACCCAATATTCACAAATTTTTAGCTCTGTGTTTTGGTCCCTACAAACTCCTGAGGGAACAGAAACAGTAAAGTCAAGGTCTGAATAGCTAAACAATGAGCTAAAACTCACTATAAAACTCACTATAAAGCTCAATAAAGCCGGGGCAGGTGCAGATTCAGGAGATAATACTCTATAGCTAAAGTAAGTTCATGATTACGAGCAAGCCCCTTGTTTTCACATTGCCATCTGACACATGCAAAATTACCGATAACAGACAGATTCAACTTTGATTGTTACTTATTTGGTCACAGTCAGAGACTAACTTTAAACTCTGAATCATTTTTTTAGGGGCTGTTGCACCCACATTCAATGGTTTACTTTGTGGGGACCTTTGTTTTGTCACCAAATGGGAGGTCCCCATAAAGTCAACGCAATATTTTGTTGCTTTTCGGGGTTATGTATCAATGTGGCAACATCTGTGTCTCCTGTTGGTTGTTGGATCAGTTTATCATTAATTTCCATACAAAATGTCACAAATTGCACATTGTAGGCCAAGACTTTCTTTCTGAGCTAAAATCTCTCAATATGGCAACAGTTAAATATGTTACAATCCAATATGGATGCTTCTCAATGGCCTTGTTACCCCAGCGTGAAGTAATGCATCTCCACAACCAATAACCATTTTCACAGTGAGACGATCGCTCAAAGCTATCTTTAAAGTGTGACAATATCAACATGCCTGGTAGATTACACCGTTTTTAAGGGCTCGTTCAGCACTGTCCTCCGTGTTGAGATGGGCCAGTATCCATATGTAAATGCCTCGCACTCTGCTCCCTCTCCATGGCAGTAAACTTGATTAAAGTTCTGTACCAGGCCTCTGCTGAAGGATTGCCCCAGTTCAGTGCAATTTACATGGCAGCAGATGAACGATCTCGCTCACTGGCGGAGTTACACATCTCTGGCGAATTCATCACACTGGCTGAATACAGACATCCATACCAAAAAGAGAGAGTGTCGAGGTTTACGGTTGCAGACACACTCAATCATGTCAAGGGGGAGAAAGACCGGCGTCTATTTTTCTTCATCACTCAGATGCAAATAGAAGACGTCCATCACGTGTGCGACAGCCTCAGCTGGTTACTAACTGCTAGCGTTTTTGTTAACGCGCAAAGCTCACACTAACTGTTGGCTAGGTCACTGCTGGTTAGCCAGCTGGTCACCACTGGCAGGTTTTTTTTGTATCTTATTTGTTGACCGTGTGTACTTTTTTGTATCTTTTTCATCAAAGCTTGTTGGATTTTACCAAAAGGTCACAGTGCTCAACATCCACCATCATTTAAACTGGTTGTTTCGGGTTATTATGACTAAGGAACGAATCCAGGGGTCCGGAACAAATAATCCAGTCCATTTTCTGCAATCTAGGGAGACTGCAAGGAGGAGCACCCCTAAATCTTTAATAGGCAAGATATCCTCCCAGTTGAATTACTTCCAGATTAGCAGCTTTGTAAGAAAATTGTATAGATTTCTAGAGACCATTTTGCAGACCGGGGCTGTAAAGTAGGGTGGGGCCATGGCCCCTTCCCAATTCTTACACCCCATCCCTTACTTCAGGCCCCTTTCTTGGACTACACACATTTTCAAACTCAACCTCTCAACATCTGGAAAAGTTTGGTGACTGCAACTTGCAGGGTTGCAACGTATTGCGTTGGCAAAATCTGTCCACGGACGGACAGAAACACCCGCCAAAGTACTCAAAAACTTATGAAAGTTATGGCTTGTTTGCTTAAGTTGCAAGAACAGTCAGTCAGTCAACTCCAAT
The DNA here is from genome assembly GCF_027596085.1 of Anoplopoma fimbria. Classification (NCBI taxonomy): domain Eukaryota; kingdom Metazoa; phylum Chordata; class Actinopteri; order Perciformes; family Anoplopomatidae; genus Anoplopoma; species Anoplopoma fimbria. Next base: position 9,348 of record NW_026553293.1, on the reverse strand, counting down.
CAAACCACACCCACACATCTTAAACTCATGGACATTTAATGTAAAAGAGAAACACTTCAAATTCAAAAGTTCAAGTTTCCAAGGGCTTTAAGGAGAGAGAAAACAACCACAACCGGACTTTTCCTTCTTTTCCATCTGAGAAAATAGATCCTATAGATGCACGGACACAATGTTATAAATTAAGACTGCATTCTTTATCAATTTTTGTACATTCATGTACAAATTTATGCCAATGTAGCATGATCGTGCTGTTTCCATAGAGTTTCAGGACTTATATAGTGGAGTGAAAAACAAGGCCACCGTGAGTAAAATGTGACAGGAGTGAAATGCCTGGGGTTCAGAGGGTTAACGTTATTAGTGAGTTTACAGGGAGCAATCTAGCTGCTTCTCTGTGCTCTCCATCTCCTTGGCAAATCTCCGAGGGACCAATCAGTGGCTCAGTAATCCTGCTGTCTACTGTTAGCTTCTGTTTTCTCACAGCAATGCCATGATTCCACCTCTCCTAAAAAATAAAACAATAATTCAGAAGCATTTAGAAAGAGGGAAATCCATTGCTTTATTGTTCTTACCCCATTTTTAAGGACCGAAAGTCACTTCTGTTGCTTATTTTACAAACAGCTCCCTGTGAAGCAACTTCGCCAAAATCTCTCCAAGTAAAAATGTACACGTGTGTAGGGAGTGACACAACAACATCAAATCCAGCTACAAGTGGATGATTAAAATATAGCAATGCGACACACACGTCTTCGGGGTATCATGACACGATAAACCTATGGGCTGGATATAAGAAGTGGAGATATTCATCACCCATTGGTTTGTGGACTGCCGTTTTGAAGCAGATCTCACCGTCACCATCTTAGATTACAGTCGTTGCCATTTCGTTTTTTATCCGCAACCAATGAACGAGTGACGTAGAGATGCCGTACATGTCTCTGGTTGTGGCAGCAACCTGTCAATCACAGTAAGCCCGCCCTAAAGCATACTCTGCTTTATGGTCCCTATTACTCATGGTAAGAAAATCATGCTGTATTGAAAACATTTAAAACTAAAACATTTAACAAAGTTTACAATGTTTATTGAGGGTATTAAATAAATTAAGAAGTAGAGTAATTTTCTCATAGACGTCCATACAATCAGACTTATTTTTGCAACCAGAGGAGTCGCCCCCTGCTGGTCAGCAGAGATAATGCCAGTTTTAAGACTATTCCGCATTGGCTTCATTCTGCAGAACCAGAGGTTGCCGGCCTCGATAAACCCAAATCAATAAGTGGTCATTCTGGGTGTAGTTTCAAGAAAATAAGCTTTCAATGCTCAACAACAGGTGGCAAAAACCTTGAGTTTACAGTGTGAAGACGCATAGCATCTACTGTGTCTATAACAGACAAAAGTTGGTAAAATCTCTCCATTATATAACAAATTCTGATTTTGAAGATAAAAGTGCGTCTCATAATGCGGTTCGTCTAACAGCAACATTGCTGCTTTTAAACCCCATCTGTGCTTGCATCCCCAGATTGAAAGAAGCTCTCATTCATTATTGATCAATATTAACTGTCCTGATGCCCTGACAGGATTTTTTCTAAACGTTGGAGAAGCAAGGTCCAACTCTGTTTCCTCTGGAGAGCATTAATATGTACATATGCTTGTGGAATTAGACAAACTAATCCATTTAATTAATTCAAATCCCTTTTGACTGACAGAGCAGTGTGAATGCATGTGTTCTCTATGACTTGATGTCCTTCTGTAATCGGGGCATCCTTGTCAAAGAGTGCTCGCTCTCACTTTCCTCAACTGTTTAAATAAAGGTTATAATATTAGTAAGTCCTTATTGTTGAAGTTAATTACAACAAACCATGGCAGATGATAGTAATAACGAAAAGACATTCAGTGCTCAACGCTAACTTTTAGAAGTGTTTACCAGCCTTGAGCTTTTGGTTGCCAAAACTGAAAATAGGATTGCCATTTTTAGTTACTATGCAGTTATACGTCAGCTTAATAATGAAAATCTTGATTTGTCATTATTGAGGTGTTGTAGATGATTTACTGTTTAGTTTGGAGTCATTTTTAACTCAGAGATACGGGTATACTTTGCCTCCCAAGACTTCAACATATTTTAGTTTTTTTTAAATTTGAACATTTGTTTGTGATGTTGACGGGGATGGCACTCCCCCCTGGACATGTAGAAGCCGGCTCTCTGAGACAGCTGGATTGTACTCCATGCCTCTCCGGCGAATGAGAAACACATGTAGCGGTTAAATAAGCGCGGCTAAACTTCACACAACAGCAGCGAGGCACAGAGACCCGGGTCTGAACCTCGCAAAACGAATGTAAGCAGTAACTGGAACGTACAAGCGTGCAATTGAGATGTTTGTATCACTCCGACTGCATTAGGGCCGCTGGCACGGGAACCGGGGAAATGCTTCGTGCTTCTAGGCAAGTCAATTATCCTTCGCCGGGCCAAAGTAGATTGGAGGTTGCAGCTGGCGCAACAAAATGAGATTTATCTCTTTGGAATAGAAAAAGACAGCCATTTTTGCTGCGGGTAGTTGGGGGCGAAAGGGATGTGGAAGGAGTGAATTATTTTGCGTGCAGTTGTGGCGTGGACTGGAAAAGAAGTGAAAAAGAGATGCACGTCAGGGGAAATAACTTCCTCCTAATTGTGGGTCGGACAGGAGCTCATAGAAAGAGCTCCTGGTGAACCGGTGAGGGGAGAGAACATTTCTATTGACTGAAGCCGTCTGATATGGGAGTAAATCGAACTGGACAAATACACACAAACTGCTGCTGGAGAGCCGACTGGTGTTTGCCTCATGCAGACACAATTAATTGAAATAATTGGGGACTAGTGCTGCCGTCTGAAAATCAGGAGAGATATTCATTTTGAGGGAAACCTCCAAGTGATTAGCAAAGCATCAACAGAACAAATACTGCTTAGTAATAATCATCTGTCAATGTTTCTGCTTCGCGCTAATGCTGACTGATCATTTAGCGTGCTTACCTCGCATACAAACCAATGAGATAGCTGTTAATGCAAGTGATCACCGTTTAGTCACTTTCTATCCATGGTACGCATCCAAAATATCTGACACCGTCATCAGAGGGTGCTCTCTCTTTGATAATGTGCTCACTGAAGCAACGGTGGCCTTCCAACATTTGGCAATTGGAGGGGCTGTTGAGGTGTTTGGCACTGGCGCTGTGGAAAGCAGGAGGAGGGTTCATTGGCACTGAACAGATGGTTTTCTATATGAGATGAATATTCCTGCACTGTACGCAACATCAATCCTTGGGCACACTCATGTGTGATTACATCACAGGGGGAGCAGGAACAACAACAGGCCTTACTGCGAGTGGTAGTCCAGCCTTAACCCAAGCAAAAGTATCCTCATAAAATGGTTGGTATGAGAAACATATGTCCGTCCTGTAATCAAATCACAGGACGGACATCATCAGTTATCACTGCTAAAGAAAAAAGTTTTGTTGTCTTTTCTTTTGTAGTTACAATTATGCCGAAATGAGTAAAACAAACTGGATTTGAATTAAACTTTTTACGTCACTGTAAATAACTGTGCAATAACTTTATGATAGAAAAATTTGATCTGCTTCAATTAACTCACTATTTTTCCCCCGAATACATCTGTCAAAGCTGCCAAAGCACCACAGGCTTCATGCTATTTAGTAATTTAAAATAGTCAATACACTGTAGTTAATAAACAGATCAGAGTCTGGTTCTGGCTTTCATCAAACAACTTTGAAAGAACAAACTCACTTTTTCATATTATTAACTTGGAAAAGTACTTTCACAATGTAAAAAAACTTGTCACTGGAAATGTTACTTAAGTAAAAAGTATAACCAGGAAACTTATTAAAAGTACATACAAAGAAGTCAAAACTCTTCATATGTTTTCTGTGCAAATATTTCCCTCTGAATCGAGTAGTGTAGAAATGAGAAGTGGCATGAAAAGAAATGACTCCAATAAAGTACAACTAACACAGAATTGCACCTTAGTACAGTACTTGAGGAAATGTGCTAAGTTACATTGGAGATCCGTCAACATGTCAACAACAGTCCTGGGCCATTGCAGGATGCTCTGCAGCATCTTATCTGGGTTTCATTTCTGGGTTTCATTTCAAGACTGAATTTATAACAGTTATAAATCATGTTCATTATTTAGGCTAAATGTTTATCTATTCAATTTAGCTCTCCGTGACTTGATTGCTGGAGCAAACACGTTTAAAAACGCACAACTTCTACTTTGAAGGCGAGTTGACTCAATTTCATTATACAATTGGAGAATGAAACAAGCTGACATATTGGTGCGCGGAATTGCATTGCATGTGTTCAATCAATGTCACAATAACCCAGTCAAAGTTTAAACCGATTTTAGGCAGCATCGAAAACAAACAAAATTACCCATAAACTGATAATTTTTTAATTAAATCACATGAACAATGGCAGATAAATTATACTTCATGCAAAGAATAAATGTCTGATTAAATGAGTTGTTTGTAGTCTTACTCAGGTTGTTCCTACACAATTTAATTTGGAGACACCTACTGCAGCAGAACTTCCACAGAAGAGGTATGTCTGTCTGCAGAGATAGAGCATCACAACTGTGCAAGATGCAGATGAAGGTTGAGTGTGATTATGTGGGGTTCAGGAAGTTGGCTATTGGCCCGCCCCACTTTACAACCCTGGTACGATCTGGCATCACGGCTGGGGGGGGATCCCATTACAAAATGGTCTTTCATTTAAATTAAACTTTGAGTTATCTTAGAAGTATCCCAGATGGTCTAGTGGCTAGGATTCAAAACTATCGCTATCGTAGCCAGGACTTCCGGTCAGGGAATTCTAATTTGACGGGTTGACCTGTCCAGGGTGTACCCTTCTGTCGCCCAATGTCAGCTGGGATTGGCTCTAGCAGCTGTTAGAGGCAATGAATTAACTTGTTCCTGCTCACAGTGTGTAAATGTTGATTCTTACTGCTTCCAAAACCAGTGGTCAGGTGATTTGATCAGATGTGTCCCTAACTGACTCCACACCATCATCGTCATCACCATCATCATCGTCATTGTTGGTGTCCTCACTACCTCTTGCATAAATCGCTAGCTGCAAGCTGAGAACCCATGCAAACATCTAAACGTCTGTGTTCCAGTGATGCATTTCACAACACAACAGTTTACATGCCGAGTCAAAGTGTCTTTTTCTGGAGAAGATGAGAAACTACCTCTGTTTTCCCCCCACAATAATGGATTGATTATTTATGAGAACAACAGCCTGTTCTCTGATGCTTTCTGACAAAGGCCTTGTTATGCATGGTGGCTTCTTCATCTCCTACTTTGTGTTTGTGTTTACCGTTAAGGGTGACCTCTCGAGGGGAGGGGGGGGCTGCAGGAGATAGAGTTGGTGTTGTTTTCTGCCAGCCTCAGCAGTCATTCCGTCTCTCTACTAATTAAAAATAATCCTCCCTTTCAGCTGCTCACAGGTCGCTGAGCTGGAGCTCCGTATGTGAAGAGGACCGCTTTGCCGTGAAAACGCTACAAAGGAAAGGCAGCTAGTACAACTCAAGTGTCCATAGATTGTTATTTGTTTTGACTCCCATCTCATATTCAAATGAAAATGTTTATTTTATCGGCATTTTATATGCCACATAAAAAGAAAATTGACTAGATTATCATAACTATCTCACTATATACATTATTGTAGTTGGTGTAGAAACCAAACATATCATTAAAGTGCTTCTAGTTTTATTAGGAGTAATTTCTTATTTCATTTCAAATATTTTTCTGTGCATTTTCCTATGAATGTCAAGAAACAAGAGCGACCAGTGCGCCTCTGCAAGCCCCCTGCGTTGTTTAGACCAGTGGTTCTCAACCTTTTTTCAGTGATGTACCCCCTGTGAAATATTTTTTCAGCCAAGTACCCCCTAACCAGCGCAAAGCATTTTAGGTTGAAAAAAAGATGCAATACACAGCGCTCTGCCATCAGTGTCTGATTTATTAAACTGTCAACACTGAAGATTGCATTGTTGCATTGAATTCAGTTTATGAACTTACACTTATATTTTATTGAATATTTATTAAATAACTATTTTTAAAGAATTTTTGAATGGATGCTAATTTAAATATATATTTTTTAAATCTCACGTACCCCTTGAGTGCCTTCACGTACCCCCATTTGAGAACCACTGGTTTAGACAACATGACATGACATGGTTAGGTGTTGGTACAGGGTTAAGTGGTGTTACTTTAGTTTGGAAGTTATGAAACAAACCCAACATCAGGGTATCAGTGGATTTCAAAAACACATACAATGCCAAAAATAATTTCTGCCGACTGGGCTCAATCATGCCACCAGGGAAGAGGCAAAACGACGCCTGACTGTTTACGATTCTGGTTCCTCATCCAGGTCCTAGTCTTTTGATAACCTCCACACCATTGTGTACATGAGTTTATGGTCTCAATCTCTAGTTTCAAGTCTTCTTCAATACAGCATGATGTTCATTTCGTAAATTATGGTCCATTTTGAGTCAAATAGGCAATAAGGTGGTGTATGTTTTAAGGCTGGGCTACCTGTGATTTACAGGTTGCTGCTGCTACCAGAGCTGTACAGTGCCTCTGCGTCACTCATCCGCAGTCAAAATATGGTAACTTTCGCTCACTCATTGCAAAAAAAAAAACAAGATGGCGACGGTCGAACTGCAAATCTCAAGACTTCATAACACCAGTCCACAAATCAATGTGTACCTTCACAACGACTAAGTCCACCTCTTAAAACACAGGCTATGCTCCAGACACCAAGAGCATCCTCACATGAAGCATGCCGAGTATGAAGGACTCTCAGGCCTCACACTTAGTATCCATTTCATACCAGCAGACTACATTTATTCATTAATGCCACATTTCTCATATTTTAACAATTCATCATTCAGTTAGCCATTATGCACAAGTATGGTCTCCAATTTCCAATAACAAGGTTCTTATATACCTAATCCGCGACAAAGCGAATCGATAAAGATCACGTGACACGATCTTTAGACGGGTATCTCAATAGAGTCCGGCTCTCCAAACAGCCTGCATGGATCTGCCTTTTTTTTTTTTTTGCGGGGGCTGAGAAGGGATTTCTGCAGCCAGTGTAGCCTTGGGCGTGCTTTCGGGGGGCTTTGGCTCAGGCTTTGAAGCCAGCTGTGAGGGCCTGACTCTCTGGATGTGTGTGTGTGTGTTTGTGTGTGAAATAGACAGAGCATTGAGAACGTGATTCTGCATGTTGATGCACAAACAAATCCCTAAATGTTTGTAAAGAGGTGTGTTTTTTCTTCTTTTAAAGCACCCACGGAGCACCTTCCAGTTTGAGGGTTCCTCGGATTTGTCTGTGTGATAGATGGTCGATTCTTCCCCGCGAGGACGGGGGGTCGACACTCCAGTTAAAGCAATACACGTCAGCGCGCTTAATTCTCCAGAGATTGATGTTGAAGTAGCTGATGGAGTCGCCATTTTGAGAACTTCGAAGATGGTGTGCCCCCGTTTCTTTCATCCATTTACCTATTTCACTGTGATTTACTGCGATTGGCTAACAGATGAATGGACTGTGATTTTCTGCATGCAGGTTGGCTTGATTTTCATTGTTTTTCCGTTCGGCAGCAGGCATGCATCTCTTGTTCCGTGCTGTGCATTTTATTCAGTCAATGAAAAAAAAAGAAAAACAGCTGGGCTACAGTGGGATCCCTCCCTCTCTCTCTGTGTAGCTGACTGTACCAAGCCAGCTCTTAGATGAGATAATAAAATGTGCTCACTCCAGGAGGACATCGTGTACTGTGCCACATGAATAATAAAACGTTCTTGCAAACTTCCTGCTCACAAACACAGCTCTGTATTTGAACAGGAGAAATGCATCCTCCTGTCTAATCAGAGCTTTAAATTGTACTATTTTTATTGCTTTAAAAAATTGCTGCGAGTGAGCTCTTTAAAGCTACAGTTGGTAACATCAATGAAGATAACTTTAGTCATATTTGCTGAAAGTGTCACTCTATCCTGACAGATAATCTGATAGAATCAGGTGCCTCTGCCTCCTTTCAATCACTGCTCACTGCTCATTTTATTCAAACTGTCAAATATGAATCAATATCCTGTTGGCCAATGCCAATTTGAAATAAGCGCAATGCGGTTATTAGTTTTTTTGCATTTGCTAAAACACTATTTCTGAAACTATGGCCCCCTCTGTCAAAACTCTACACACAAAAAACCTAAATCATATAAACAAATGATCTTCCATCTTTTACAAAAGCAAACACTTAATTCAAAACTATATAAACTCTTGAACGTGCTATTTTTGCACCTAACACATAAACACCAAATAAAAAGATGTAAGCGTTTAGTTTACAGCATGTATATAGACCATGGATACAAATGGAATGTGTTTATTCTCAATACTTATATTTTCATAACAGTATCAGACACAATGGCTTTACCTGTGGATGACATGAACATAGTAACAGTATTATACTGTAAACTAAATAAAGAATATTGTAATTACACACCTCTTACTCTCTCCAAAATTGGCCTCCATTGTTGTGCACACAGAATCTGAATCCTTTCAGTGTTCAAGCTCTGAGTGGTCCAATTAGTTACAGGTGTTTCCACAGGTGCATTCTGGGTGCAGGTGATTGATAATCAGGTGCATATATTGTCAATGGAAGTGTTGCTTGTTTTAATATTTAACACTTGGTCTTAAGCAGACAATGCGCTCAATGTTGAGCACACCTTGCCAATAGATAGGATTCATGAGTGGGTGCCTCCAATAACTGTGCCCTTTTTTTTGTCTTAGAAATTGCCTAAAAAACAGTTTGAGTGTGGCAGTGAGGCAAAAAAACTAACCCCTCGGAAGCCTGATCTGGTGGCTAACACACATAGGGGGCTCAGATTACATGGATAAACTTTTAAATTTGGTGATTGAAATAATGTGTCTGCTCTATAAAAAATTCTTCTTTATTGATGGCAACCCTCACAGGGAGCAGACTGGAATTAAAACTATCATAGTAGAATGAACCGATTGGCTAAGTTATCTGTCAGACCCCTGCATGTGTTTATCATAACTGATTTCAAGCAGTTATGATAAAGTTTTACTACTATCAGTGGTTCAGCATGCAATGTGAAATTTGGGCTGAACAAGGTTTTAATTGACGTTCAGGCCCAAATTGCATGCTCCTGCACCGCGACTTTACAGCGTGATTGTTTAGTTTGCGGAATGCTACCATGTTGGTAGGCCAGCGTAGATGCCTAGTTACTAACACTAACGTTGTTACCACAGAATCCCGTAGACAGGTTGGTGATGTCTGGACATATTAAACCATTCTT
>NW_026553292.1:0-2710 GCF_027596085.1 Anoplopoma fimbria | reverse complement strand
AAAAAAAAATGTATATGTATTGTGGTAACCCCCTTCGTCGGCGGCGGGGATTCGGGAATTAAGGAAAGAAGCAGGGTTGCGGTGCAACGGGTTTTATTGGGAGTCCGGTCAGGCCTGGTTGATTGCCAGCGCCTCCTTTTCCACCGTTGAGTATGCCCTTTCGCTGGCCAGGAGCTTCCGGCTGATGAAGGTCACCGGATGCTCCTCTCCTGACCGGACCTGAGATAGAACGGCTCCCAGCCCCACCTCAGACGCGTCCGTGTGTACCACGAAGGGGAGGCTGAAGTCCGGGGTGATGAGCACGGGCTCGGTGCAGAGAGCCTGCCGTAGGTGGGAGAAGGCTTCCTCAACCTCCTCCGTCCACTTCACTCGGTCGGGTAGAGTCCTCCGGGTTAGCTCGTTGAGGGGGCTGGCCAGTGTTGCGAACGCGGGGATGAACCTCTGATAGTACCCGACTAGTCCCAGGAAGGACTTCACCTGTTTCTTGGTGGTTGGCCTGGGCCAGGTCCGGATGGCTTGCACTTTTTCGTCCTGGGGTCTCACACAGCCCCTCCCGACTTGATAGCCCAGGTAGGAGGCCTCCTCCAGGCCCAGGCGACACTTCTTGGGGTTGGCCGTGAGGCCGGCGGTTCAAGCGCCCCCAGGACGGCTCGGAGGTGGTGGAGATGGATGGTCCAGGTGCTGCTGTGTATTACGATGTCATCTATATACGCGGCGGCGTATTCTCTGTGGGCCCGTAGGATCCGGTCCATCATCCTTTGAAAGGTTGCGGGTGCCCCATGCACCCCGAACGGGAGGACGGTGTATTGGTATAGCCCGTCTGGTGTGGCGAACGCCGTCTTCTCCCGGGACCGCTTGGTGAGGGGGACCTGCCAGTATCCCTTCGTGAGGTCTAGGGTGGATATGAACCTGGCCGGGCCCAGTCGCTCTATCAACTCGTCTACCCTTGGCATAGGGTAGGCGTCGAAAGCAGACGCTTCGTTCAGTTTGCGAAAGTCATTGCAGAACCGGTAGGTCCCGTCTGGTTTGGGTACCAGAACCACTGGGCTGGACCGTGACTCCTCTATGACCCCCATCTGCAGGCGGGCGTACTGTGATGTGGTTGGTGGGGAGGCGTATGTTTCCGTCTGTCCGTGGATGCAGCCCACCTCCACGTCCTGCCCGGGTCGTTCCACAGGCCCCCATTGGGACCTCTGGAGTCGGGCCGGATCAAGGTGACCACGCTCCCTGAGTCCAGGAGGGCATGGGTGTCGCGCCGTCCCACCCGTACCGGCAGGCTCGGCGAGACGGTCCTCTCGTGTGACCAGCAGGTGGTGCGGAGGCAGGCTCCTCCCCTCTGGTCGGACGGACTGGCCGTGGGCATTGACACGTCCCCTGCGCCGGGACAGTGGCGGGCCAGGTGGCCCTCCTGGCCGCAGGTGTAGCACCTCCACTTCTCTCTCGGAGTCGGGGGGGCAGGGCCTCTGCGGGCCACGGTGTTTTGAGCCGGGTAGGCGGGGCCTCGGACGACCGGTGTCTGGGAGCGCGGGGTCTCTGTCATCCGTCCGCGTCGCTCGGTCCGAGGCTCCCCCTCCGGGAGGCGGGGCTGTTCCTCCGCAAAGCCGCTGGGTTACTTGATGGTTCTCGAGGAGCTCCACGAGATCGTTCACCGTTCGGGGCTGGTTCCCGGAGGCCCAGCGTTTGGCGCCGGGGGGAAGAGATCGGATGCAGCGGTCTATGACGAGCCGATCCAGCAGAGGGGGGCCGTCGCCTTCTACGAGCCACCGCTCGGCCAGCCGGACGAGTTGGGAAATCTGGCTTCTCACTGAGCCGAGCGGTTCGTAGCTCCAGTCGTGGTAGCGCTGCGCCTGGGCGGGGAGGCTGTGTCCATAATGGGCGAGGATGGCCCGCTTGAGCGTCGGGTAATGCCCCGCCTCTTGGGGGTGGAGATCCCGGTAGGCGCGCTGAGCTTCCCCGGTCAGGAAGGGCGCTAGGATGTGGCCCCACTGGTCCGCTGGCCATTGTTCACGGTCCGCGGTCCGCTCGAACACCTCAAGGTACGCCTCTACGTCGTCGTCCGGTCCCATCTTTGTAAGCCTCTTCGTGGGGGCGGCGGATGCAGGACCCCGAGCGAGCTGCTCGGCCATTCGGACCATGCATCTCCGTAGGATGTCTATCTCCTCGTCCCTCGTGGCGGGTTGGTCGGCGTGCTCCATCGTGGTCTGGGTTGTGTTTAAGTCCAGGGATCGCGTTGCCCGCATTCTCCACCACTGTGGCAACCCCCTTCGTCGGCGGCGGGGATTCGGGAATTAAGGAAAGAAGCAGGGTTGCGGTGCAACGGGTTTTATTGGGAGTCCGGTCACAAAAAGGGAAATCATATATAAACTAAGGTTCTTCCGTAATCGGGAATAAGGGCGCGGGTCCTCCTGGTCCAGCCCTTCCTCGGGGTCGGCGGGGAAACAGCACCCGACGCCTCCGGCTTACTCCTGGTGGGTCAAAACTTCGTTTCTGTCACGCTGGTTCAAGTCAACACCTCTCTTCCTGGTCAGCCATCTTCTCTCTCTCCCCCGTCTCCCGCCCTTAAAGCTCCTCTCTCCTCGTCCCCCAGGTGCCCCCAATGTTCTTGATTTCCTGGGCCCGGTTGATGTTCCCTCTAGTGCAGCTGGGTGGAGGGGGAGGTACCTTCCTTCCACCACCCGTCCACGGGGCGGGTGCTGCAGCGGCTGGCCCC
>NW_026553291.1:0-2444 GCF_027596085.1 Anoplopoma fimbria | reverse complement strand
AGTCGAATCTGTGAGTTCCCTACTTTTCGGGCTCTTATACCTCCTTATATATGATACGTTATTCACTTTTGGGGGGAAGTCAAGATAATGTATGTGGCTCCGTCATTCTACACACGTAATCACATTTGGCCCCTGGTATCCTGTCCATCTGCTTCCTGTATCCTATGTAAGATAACAACACTTGGGTCCTTAGCTGTATTGTGCAATGACCTATAATTAACCAAAGCACTCGGATAAACATATGGAGGATAACTGAAATGAAGATGGAACGTGAATGAACTCAATAACAGAAACACGAGTTACATAGACAAAAGACAGGAATTACACATAAGTTGGCCTAAAAACACAACAACTACGGACCCACACTGAAAGCAAAGAACATTACATTTGATATGAACGATCTAAAGTACGTATTCATTCAATGACAATGACTGTATCCTAAACACTCAGACAGCATATCCACTGACACTGTGGCTGTGTGCTGAACATTAGTCACCACAAGATGGCAGACATGTTTCACTGCTTCTTCACATGCAACAGTGTCTCTATTAAACACATATCTCACCACTCAATGTGACATTACTGTATTATACAAATATGTTTCATAACTGACCAGTCCAACATCTGTAAAGAAGAGAATTAAAAATCAATCAATAGCTTTTGTTTTTGGACTGCAGGAACACTCCCCAGGGACGAGGAACCTTTAGAAGTTCATTGCATTTTGACTTCCTTTTGTCCCACATTCTGTTAAACAAAACGTTACGCTAATTATTATCATTTATTAAGCTGTGTGAGGCATTAATTAGCACACATTGCTATGTCAATATGTTTTCATGTTCATATTAACACTGACTAAACCTTTAGGCATCACAGACATTTCATCAATCTTTCTTAATTTATGTGTAAATCATGTTTCATGTGTTCAGATCCTCTATACAAGGAATTTTGAGGGGCAGTTGCTCTGACCTGAAAAAGGGCACCCATATGAAGGACTGAGAATAACAGGGTCTTTATTAATATATTAATACAAATAAGTAAAACACTGAAATAACTACTACTAACGACAATGCAGAAAAACATGACTTGAAGAAGAAGAACATAACATGAACACAAACATAATTAAACAACATCCTATCAAGTCACTGATAACTTTCTCCAAATTGACATATTAAAAATGCAAAGCTTCAAAGGAGAAGCCGCCATTTAGTAGGGGCCATTTCAATAAAAATCTTCAGAACCTCTTCTTTATCGATTGGTATGTCCTTCTCTATGGACAGCAGGAGGAGGTCAGACAGCCGCTCTTGACCACACTGATTTCGAGCCTTGTTTTTACCAGCTTCAGCTTTGAGAAAGAACGTTCTACCGTTGCAGTGGAGACAGGTAGAGTCATATATGGTGATCAGCACTTAGGCCTACCTGCCCTATGTGCCTCCTCCTGGTCCACATTTTCCGAGTGTCTGGAGGCTTGTGGCTGCTCCTCATCTTAAATGTAATGTAATTATGAAAAATTGCCATTAGTAGGCTAAAATATGAGTCTGATTAATTTATCAATTAGCCTACACAGTATAATTTATTATCACTATGCAAAGTCTCTGCCCCACCTGCTGTTTGGATTTTTCGTAGCCAACCCTGTAGTGATGTGCTCCTCTTTGCTGCCTCCTTCAGTTGTCTCTCTCTCTCCTGAATCCTCCTCTTTTCACTGGGCATTTCGGCTTCACTTAACAATAACAAACAATACCCAAAATAGTGATAAGATTTAGGCATGATCCATTTTGAATGAAAGAATTCATGTGATGCATTACTTCCATCATTTATTCTTCTTGTTAAAACGAAATGTTAGAAACTAACTATCAGCAGACATGTAGCTTAGTTTGCGATGTGATAACGGGCTGCTTGTCTGCAAGCTAGCTAGCTGTCTGATTATTTAGGCTAAACGTTACGTGGCAAACTGAGCCTGGATTTATGAAGATTGTAATTCATTTCATAAAACGTGATGATGATTGTTTGTTTGTTATACATCTCAAATTCACCTTTTCCGACAACATCAAGGCAGTCGTCTGACTCGTCTCACAGGTGCTGCCGGTGTTCCGGTCGCGTGCAGCGCTGCAGCTACGTAAAGCAGCTTTCACACGCCGCGCGGCAACTCGCCGCCTTCATTCATTTCAATGAGGGAAGGGCGGCAGAGGGGAGGCGGCAAAGCGGCAGCGGCTGTTGCCGCGCGGCAGAGTTTGCCCTCCCCCTACTGACTTTCACTCTCAGTGCCCGAACGGAATTGAATGAGGCTACGCTTACTTTATGAAATGTTTCGAGTGGCGATTTTTTTTATCTAGGCCTACATGGAATTCTGCATCCATTAAATTATTAAAAAAAGGGCAACCTGAGTCGAGGAGGGCATATGGGCAGTTGCCCAAGCAACCTGAGCAACCCCCCTGTGCACGTCCCTG
>NW_026553290.1:0-13527 GCF_027596085.1 Anoplopoma fimbria | reverse complement strand
GTTGCATAAACCCAACTGTTGGTTTTGTTGTCTAAACCTAACTGTTGGTTTTGTTGCATAAACCTAACTGTTGGTTTTGTTGCCTAAACCTAACTGTTGGTTTTGTTGCATAAACCCAACTGTTGGTTTTGTTGTCTAAACCTAACTGTTGGTTTAGTTGTCTAAACCTAACTGTTGGTTTTGTTGCCTAAACCTAACTGTTGGTTTTGTTGCATAAACCTAACTGTTGGTTTAGTTGTCTAAACCTAACTGTTGGTTTAGTTGTCTAAACCTAACTGTTGGTTTTGTTGCCTAAACCTAACTGTTGGTTTAGTTGTCTAAACCTAACTGTTGGTTTTGTTGCATAAACCTAACTGTTGGTTTTGTTGTCTAAACCTAACTGTTGGTTTTGTTGCATAAACCTAACTGTTGGTTTTGTTGCATAAACCTAACTGTTGGTTTTGTTGTCTAAACCTAACTGTTGGTTTTGTTTCCTAAACCTAACTGTTGGTTTTGTTGCCTAAACCTAACTGTTGGTTTAGTTGTCTAAACCTAACTGTTGGTTTTGTTGCCTAAACCTAACTGTTGGTTTTGTTGCCTAAACCTAACTGTTGGTTTTGTTGCCTAAACCTAACTGTTGGTTTTGTTGCCTAAACCTAACTGTTGGTTTAGTTGTCTAAACCTAACTGTTGGTTTTGTTGCATAAACCTAACTGTTGGTTTAGTTGTCTAAACCTAACTGTTGGTTTTGTTGCATAAACCTAACTGTTGGTTTTGTTGACTAAACCTAACTGTTGGTTTTGTTGCCTAAACCTAGATGTTGGTTTTGTTGCTTAGACCCAATTTTTTATGGTTTTGTAGCCTAAACCTAACTGCACATAGTTATTTTAGGGCAACCACAACGTTTTTCTTAACCTAACTAAGTGGTTTTGTTGCTTTAACTGGATTTTCTCTTTTAACGTGATGTCGTCCAGATGAAAAAGTCGTACCGAGTTACAAGAATAAAAGCTAAAATTCAGAGCAGATCAGAAGCTGGACATGGAGAAGAAGATCTGCTGGTGGTGCAGATATTCAGTAACAGGGATCCTCCCTGTGGGTCTCCCCTCCACCACCTCCACCTGCAGCCCTGCATGTTGACCATATGTCTCCACGGTCTTCAAGGGGAAGAGCTGGCTATTTATAGACTTTTGAGCTGACCGGGAAAAGAAAGGCTGGTTTGTTTGCTTTTATGGAACTAGTGAAGCTGAAAATAATCTGCAGAAATGCGTCTTTACTGACTGTTTGGACTTAAAGCAGCTTCTACTTGCATTAATGTTTTTGGAACTGTAGTATTAGAGGTAATACGGTAATACGTTGGAACGTTCTGTATACATGTAACCTAGGCAACGAGTGGCGGAAGCCATTAAAAGAACGGAGTTCATACCATGCAGTCACGTCTCTACGAGTCTCCTTGATATCTTAATATGTGTTGCAAGGCCAACTGAACATGGTGTCAGAAGTGAAGACAGTGAGCTGCAAAGTGGTAGTGGTATTCGCTGAGTTAGGTTAGATAAGCCAGTCAGTGAGTTAGCGTTAGCAGCTTGACGGCGGGAGCAACGATGGCTCAGTACCAAGTTAAGCCTCCGGAGCCGTTTTCGTTCAAGGCAGAAGAGTGGACGAAATGGATAAAACGATTCGACAGATTTCGCATCGCGTCTGGAATGGACGCTCAGGACGAGGAAAATCAGGTCAATGCGTTGATTTACACAATGGGAGAACAAGCAGAGGACATTGTAGTTTCTCTACATTTAAACGCAGAAGAGGCGGGAGACTATGGTACCGTGAAAAATAAGCTGGACGCACATTTTGTAACGCGCAGGAACATTATATTCGAACGGGCTAAGTTCAACCAGAGGCAACAAGAGGTCGGCGAGTCAGCAGACAGCTTCCACACCGCGCTGCATTGCCTTGCTGAGTACTGCGGATACGGTGCTCTACACGACGAAATGGTGAGAGATCGTCTAGTCGTGGGCCTGAGGGATAAACGCCTTTCAGAACAGTTGCAGATGGACCCTGAACTGACGTTGGAGAAGGCAATTAACAAGGCACGACAAAGTGAGCAGGTAAAGAAGCAACTTGAAATGCTAAAAACAAACTTTAAAGCAGAAGCCAGTAGCACTCAGCTAGACAGTATGCAATCGTGGCAGCGCAGCGGCTCAAAGCAAAGCATGCAGCGAGATAGGCAGACATTTCATAAAAAGACACTGGAAAGACAAACACAATGTAACAGATGCGGGGACACACGAGGGCATCATCCGCAGCAGTGTCCAGCTAGAGAGGCTGTGTGTAACCAGTGCCGAAAGAAAGGACATTATGCTAGAGTCTGCCAAGCTAAAAAGAAACCGGGAGTTCATGTAGCTGCAGTGACTGAGGAAGACAGCGATGAGGAATACAGCGATGAGGACGTCGCGTTCTTGGGCTCTGTGGAGTCCACAGGTGCCTGCCCATGGATGACAGAGGTTAGGGTGGACAATCAAAAATCAGTGTTTAAGATAGACACTGGAGCAGATGTCACTGCAATCCCAGCAAAGTTGTACACCCAGGGCCAGTTCAGCAAACTTTCCAGAGCCACAAAGACTCTTTATGGACCAGGAGGGACAGCATTAAAGGTGAATGGAAAATTTACAGCTACTCTCAGTAAGGGTAACAAAAGCACACAAGAGGAAGTTTATGTTGTTGATGGGCTACGTACGCCACTCCTGGGTGGACTAGCCGCCATGACACTTCAACTGGTTGCTCGTGTGAATAACATAAGCCTGGATACTAAAGAGACTGTGAAAAGAGAGTTTCCAAATCTTTTCTCTGGACTAGGGAAAATGGAGGGAGAGTACACCATTGTGCTGAAGCCTGGAGCAAAGCCCTTTTCTCTCTCGACCCCGCGACGCATATCCCTCCCACTCATGCCAAAGGTGAGAGAAGAGCTCACTCGCATGGAGCAGCAAGGAGTGATTTCAAAGGTGGAGGAGCCTACAGCATGGTGTGCACCCATGGTTGTGGTGCCCAAGAGCTCTGGCAGAGTCAGGATTTGCACCGACCTCACGGAGCTGAACAGGTCAGTGATGAGGGAGAAGCATCCGCTACCATCTGTTGAGCACACTTTAGGACAGCTTGCAGGAGCCAAGATCTTTTCTAAACTCGATGCCAATGCTGGATTCTGGCAGATTCCGCTGTCCGAAGAATCCTCTCTCCTCACCACCTTCATAACACCATTTGGGCGGTACTGCTACAACCGTCTCTGTTTTGGAATTTCGTCCGCTCCAGAGCACTTCCAAAAACGCATGTCTCGTATCCTGGAGGGCCTGGAAGGTGTTGTATGTCAGATGGACGATGTGCTCATATGGGGTGCCACGCAGAGTGAGCATGATGAGAGGCTAAGGAAGACATTGACACGTCTGCAGGAGGCAGGGGTGACACTCAATGACAAATGTGACTTCTCAAAGAGCAGGATAAAGTTCCTGGGACAACTTATCGACGCCACTGGAGTCAGTGCAGACCCTGACAAGGTGGGCGCTGTGAAAGCCATGGCAGAGCCCAGTAACGTCAGTGAGGTGAGGCGCTTCTTGGGAATGACCAATCATCTGGGAAAATTCCTGCCTCACCTGGCGGAGAAAACGCGCCCTCTCAGAGATCTATTGAGGAAATCAAACATGTGGGCCTGGGGTCCACAACAGCAGCAAGCCTTTGAACAGATTAAGGCTGAGCTTACAACACCGCCGGGTCTTGCCCTGTATGACCCAAATGCAGACACACTTGTCTCAGCAGATTCATCTTCATACGGCATGGGTGCTGTTCTCCTCCAGCGACGAAATGGAAAAGACTGGAAGCCGGTGGCATATGCTTCGAGAGCCCTGAGCAACACCGAACAGCGGTATGCTCAAATCGAAAAAGAAGCTTTAGCCACAACATGGGCCTGTGAGAGATTTGCAGAGTTCCTTATAGGAAAGGACTTCCACGTAGAGACAGATCACAAGCCTTTGGTTCCCCTGCTAGGCTCAAAGAGTCTGGATGAACTGCCACCTCGCATACAGCGTCTACGTATGCGGCTGATGAGGTTCTCTTACACCATCTCACATGTGCCAGGCAAGGACATCGCCACCGCTGACGTGCTCTCCAGAGCGCCAATCGAGAACACAGCGGAGGGCTTACAGGAAGAAGAGGTGAGCCTGTACGTGGACACTGTGATGGCAAACCTGCCAGCTACAGACAAAAGACTTAAAGAAATAGAAACACATCAGGACAAAGACACTGTATCCCACACACTGAAGAGATACTGCAAGGAGGGCTGGCCTGATAAATTCTCCATACAAACAGCATTCCGTCCCTACCTGCCATTCTCAGGTGAGCTAACAGTTAATGAGGGTTTGCTACTTTACGGCTGTAGAATAGTAATTCCAGTGTCACTTAGAGCAGAGATGCTGAACAAACTGCATGAGGGCCACCTGGGACTCACTAAATGCAGAGAGAGGGCCAAGCAATCTGTGTGGTGGCCAGGCCTTAGCAAAGACCTGACACAACTGATAGAGAACTGTGATGTATGCAGTCGGGAGAGAACCAACTTTAGAGAAACACTGCAACCCACTGAGTTCCCAGCAAGACCATGGTCCACTGTGGGGGCAGATCTATTTCAGACAGAAAATAATAAGCACTATCTGGTCATTGTAGACTACTTTTCCAGATTCTTTGAAGTAGCCAAACTCACTTATACAACATCTGAGGCGGTGGTGGAGCACTTCAAATCCATATTTGCACGTCATGGCATACCAGATGTGGTGCGCTCAGACAATGGGCCACAATTTGCATCCGAGTACTTCAGAAAGTTTGCACGAGAGTGGGGTTTCAGTCATGTCACATCCAGCCCCCACTTCCCACAAAGCAACGGTGAGGCCGAGCGGGCCGTTAGGACAATCAAAGGTATCCTGAAGAAATCCAGTGACCCTTACCTTGGCCTCATGGCCTACCGGGCCGCTCCTCTGGCGAACGGACACAGTCCAGCAGAGCTCCTCATGGGCAGAAACATTAGAACACCTGTCCCTGTCATCCCATCTCAGCTTAACCCGGGCTGGACAGACATGAACAGTCTAAAAATAATTGAACAAGCATACAGACAGAAGCAGAAACTGAACTACGACCGTCGTCACAGAGCTCGAAACCTGCCACTCCTCCGACAAGGTGACCATGTGTGGGTCAAGGACATCCTTGAGAGAGGCACAGTGGTGTCAAATGCAGGCACTCCAAGATCCTACAATGTGGAGACACCTAGGGGCACGTTGCGAAGAAACAGGTACCATCTCTCGCCCACCCCTATTGCACCAGCAACACGCACCGACTTACCTGAGGATGGTGCATCCACTGCGGTGAACACACCTGTCACACCTGCAAATCCTTGTGACTCGGGGCAGCAGACACCAGTAAAAGAAGGACCTGTCCCTTCCAGAGTGAGAGTACCACCAGTGTACCTAAAAGACTATGACTGTACCTAAAAGACTAAGTCCATGACTGAAGAGAAAAGAGAAAGTGATGTGCAAATGTTGTAAATGTTGTTGATGCTTGTTAGAGTATCTATTTGTTGAAATTGAAAATGCAACTGTTTACATTTGACATGATTTCATAGTTCCAGTAAGACTGACATAAAGGTTAAAAGTTTATGAGATTAACATAAAACAGTCTTAGTTTAAAAACCTGTTTGCTTGAAAAGATGCAAGTGTTTAGTTTAACTCTCAAGAGGAGTGAAAGAAATAATTAATGTTTTATTAACAGGAGTTTTATTGTTTTGTTATGCATTTTCTAAGACAGCATCCTTAAGTCAGAAAGGGGATGTAGTATTAGAGGTAATACGGTAATACGTTGGAACGTTCTGTATACATGTAACCTAGGCAACGAGTGGCGGAAGCCATTAAAAGAACGGAGTTCATACCATGCAGTCACGTCTCTACGAGTCTCCTTGATATCTTAATATGTGTTGCAAGGCCAACTGAACAGGAACCATGTTTTAAGTGTCAGACGATGAAAGTCTGACCTTCCTCCTTTAAGAACTGGAACAACTTCTATGCTAATTTGCAGTTTCCTAAAATACAGAATAAAATACAGAAATATTAAATAAAGAGTGATCCAACAGCAAGGATGACTTTCTGAGTAGACTGAGTGGGATTTTCTGTGTCAAACAATAATAAATTAACCCAACAACATCCCCACACATTACCTGGAGCTGGAATGTTTATTCACAAGCTTCATCAATGAGTATTTTTAATGACACCACCGACTTGTGATCTTTAGAGTCTCTCCATCTGGCTGTCCCATGGGTGGCCATGTTGGCAGCATCCCGATGATCCAGACTGTTCATCACAGCCGAGGTGGATGGTGCCAGTCCAACGTGACGGCCAAAAGATACACTCTCTACTCTCTCTGAAAAATATCAAAAGGTTCTGAACTATTTAAAGCTGTGAATAACATATGGCCACTGATCGGATCATCATGGTACCTGCTTTGCTTTTTTCTCCAGGGTTTATTTCAGTTTAAAGGCACGTGGAAAGTAAGTTATATGGTCATTTTGGGTTGTTTTTTATATGTTACTTAAAGCCAGTGTTGTAGTTGAGAACACCTGAACGGAGAAGTTCTGACCAGGATCAGTGTGTATCGGGGCCGAGACAAGACCAAGATGTTGATGAGTTGAGACCAAGTCAAGGCCAAGACCAAGGCATTGCGAGATCGAATTGAGACCAAGACTTTTACAAGTTAAGTCTAAGTCAAGACCAAGACCAAGACCACGGCAGGGCAAGAACGAATCAAGACCAAGACTTTGACGAGTTGAGACCAAGTCAAGACCTAGACCAAGACCAAGACCAACGCAGACCAAGACCAAGGCATTGGAAGATCAAGACTTTTATAAGTTGAGTCTAAGTAAAGATCTAGAACAAGGCAAGACATAGTCAAACCAAGACTTTGAACAGTGGGACCAAGTCAGACCAAGACCAAGACACTGACTAGTTGAGACCATATCAGGACCAAGACCAGGGCCGGGCAAGATCAAATTGGGACCAAGACTTTTTTAGGAGTTGAGTCAAAGTCAAGACCTAGACCAAGGAAGGGCAAGACCGAATCACGAACAAGACCAACTGACGATAAATGTATGTAACATTTAAACCATAGTCAGTCCTGAAATTGACCTTCAAGACCCACATCCCCATATAAACACCACAGAAAACCAGATTCCTCTTCATTCACCTCTTATCATTGCTGGACGCTGTGTCCAGTTTTCTATATACATCCAAGGTGACGACGGAAACAGTAAATCTGTTGGAAAACAATTAAGAAAAAGAGAATAAACTGAGTATTTAAATTTCACTTCAACAAACTATAGAAAAGATGGGTAAGACAACAAAATAAATAAGACGTAATGTTCCTTTAAATTCTGTCTCATTTTCACCTTCAGCGGAGGATGTTGTGGATGTCTTGGCTGTGATTTATTAAGCCGGCGATAAACACGCTCCTCCCGTCCTCCTCCGTGCCAGACGGAGACCTTGTTTTTAACGGGAGTGACATTACCCACAATGCCTTGCTGGCAGTGAACTCCCGGACGTTGAGGGGGAAGACGGCATCGATTTAAATTACACACACACACAAAGAGACTATAAAAGTAACCTGTTTATGATCAAACACGCCCTTGCCCTTTCTTACAGACATCAGCTGAATTAATGGCCTCCTGTGTGTGTGTGTGTGTGTGTGTGTGTGTGTGTGTGTGTGTGTGTGTGTGTGTGTGTGTGTGTGTGTGTGTGTGTGTGTGTGTGTGTGTGTGTGTCCTGCAGAAGATTTATTGTACTCGCCAATATTAAGAGAAGAAGGAACATCATCAATAAACTCACGCCAGCACGCATACAAATCAAAGTGCACATAGCTGTGTGTAGACATACTGTACATACACACAATACACAACAACACACACACACACACACACACACATACACACACTGTGAACTGAGAGCCAGGGCTCATGGAGAGACTGTGACAGGAGTGATAACTCTGCCAGTAAGACCTGACTCACTATGTGTGTGTGTGTGTGTGTGTGTGTGTGTGTGTGTGTGTGTGTGTGTGTGTGTGTGTGTGTGTGTGTGTGTGTGTGTGTGTGTGTGTGTGTGTGCCCAGTTAAGCTACTCTTATGAGGATGGACATCCCCACACAGAGTGAAACTGATTTTACGATTAGAATCAAGGTAAGTGTTTAAATTTGAAGATTAAACAATATCACTTTATAATATTTTCAAAACCAATGTGTGTGATTGTTTGTTTGGAGGGTAGAAAACAGATTAACATTTTACATTTAGCTTATCACACCACAGAAAACAGACACTATGTCTTAACATCCAGTTTATTTCCATTTCCCTCTTGTAGCTTTTTAAAGATTGACACTAAATAAAAGCTTTTATTATTAATATTTTGGTGGGAATGAGCACAGAAAGTGTAGTAAAGCTAAAACAATGAAAACATCAACTCTTTATTCATTAAGTTGCATATATTTGTACATGTTTTATTTAGTATTTATATATATATAAATACCTCTAAACCTCGAGCCCACTACTGCCACCTGCTGACTCAGCTGCTTTGTGTTGACTCATCAGTCATGAGGTCTTCATAAGGACAGCAGCTTTCTTCTGCTCTTGTTTACCAGATTGTTCACGCTCTTGTTTTTTTCTGTTTCCTGCATTTAATAAACTCATCTGCTTTAAAAGAGAGAAGAGACTTTTAATTCCTCCTGTTACCTTTAAAGAGTGCTTTTCGTCCCTTTCACTCTTTGTTCCATTTTAAAGAGACATGAGGTGGAGAAGCCACACAATTGATCTTCAAGACAGCTCTAAATGTTTTTTACCCGAATTTTCAAGTTTCAATCTGCCCATCTTTGAATGAACTGTCTCCTACTGACAGAGGGGAGGATGAACACTGTTTGAGGTTTAATTAAAAAACAGAAGCAAGACTTTTGTATCGACACCAAATGACCTTCAGTTACTCACAGACTGTCCGCCTGAACAGCATGAAACTATTCTGATCCCTGAACAGATACAAGTGTCTGCTAACAATTGTTAAGTTTTTTTAAATCCCCAAAACAATGTGAGTGAAACATTTTTGTTAAATATACAAGGAGTGCATTTCCCCCAAATAATGCCTTTCCAGGACTCCTTGTTCTGCACTTAAAAAATATGTTGTAAAATTATTATATTTGCATGGATAACTAATTAATTAACTAATTACTGTTAAGTTTGGACAAAAAAAAAGGGTTTCTGAGGAAACATTCACTCACTTCACACTCTGTTTTTGTTTTTGTCAGATTTTTGTTGTGTTGTTACACGAAGAAACTTAAAACCATATTGTCCCAACTGTCCAAGACAGAGCAGTTAGTGTTAAAATGATAAAAATACATGTATTAAAGAGTTTCATTTATGTTTGATTCTGAAGCTGCAGGCTGCAGGAAATCATTTGTACTTCATATTGTTCAAACAAAGAACAGCTGTGGTTAAACAAACATGCAGTTTATGATTTCTAGCGTGCAAAATACAACAAAGAAACATCAGTGGGAGGTTTGGAAAGAACACTTTAAAACCTGAAAAGAAGAACCTTATTGGATAAGATTATTATTTTAATGTATTTAAATTACTCTGGATTTTAGTTGCGGGAGGAAAAAGTGGAGAAATTCTCATAATAATCATTTTCATCCTTTTATATGAAAGAGCAGATGACGACTCTGCAGCTCTGACTGGAGAGAGAACAACAAGAGAGGATGGTGGCATTTATAAACTGTGTGACGCACAAGGTGGACTCCTTTCTGTGTGTGTGTGTGTGTGTGTGTGTGTGTGTGTGTGTGTGTGTGTGTGTGTGTGTGTGTGTGTGTGTGTGTGTGTGTGTGTGTGTGTGATATATTTATAGTCCTGATTGGCGTCATCAGCACTGAACAACCCACTGCTGTTTCAGAAAGTCACGCTGCGATGCAACATGTTAACCATCAGCATGCGTCATGGCCTCCACCCAACTGCACACCAAGCTGTCACACCGTGTGTGTGTGTGTGTGTGTGTGTGTGTGTGTGTGTGTGTGTGTGTGTGTGTGTGTGTGTGTGTGTGTGTGTGTGTGTGTGTGTGTGTGTGTCTAAACCTCTTCTATTATCAGAGGTGCTGCAAACGGGAGATTACTTCCGACACAAATCAGTTTTAATACAAAAATAAAATCATGAAAGAAAAACACTTTCTGTCTTCTTTTATTATTATTTCGCCTCTAACTGTTTATTCTATAACATTCAGTGTGTTACCATCCATTTTATTTTTATGTGCATTTTCAAATATAAAATATAATATTCTGGTGATTTGGCAATTAAATATTCTGCTGTTGAAGATATGACACTCTGAACAAAAGCAGATGCATGTACAGTTAGATGAGTGGATGAGTCCTGGTGAAAGTGGGGACACCTGATTGAGGATAAATTCTATTTTATTCTGTCAATGACATTCTGTTATTATGTCATAGAAACTCATTTTATTTTAATTTATTTTAATATTTTAATTTTCACTTCACTTTTTCACTTTTTTTTTTTTATTATAATATATTTTTTTCTATATTTTATTTTACAGTATTTTATTCAATGAATTTCATTTTTATTCTTTTTTCTTAAATTTATTTTATTGTATTCTATTTTGTTATTCTATTTAAATCTATTCTATTTTACATTCTGTTATTAAGTCATAGAAACTCTTTTTATTTGAATTTATTTAAATATTTAATATTTTTATATATATTTTACTTTTTTTACTTTTTTTCAACTTTTTTTTAACTTTTTTATTTTTTTAACTTTTACTTTTACTTTTATTTTATTTTTATTTTAACTTTATTTTATTTTTTTTTATTCAATTAATTAAATTTTTATTCTTTTTTCTTAAATTTATTTTATTGTATTCTATTTTATGTTATTCTATTTAAATCTATTATTCTTTTGTTTTACTTTCAGCTTTAATAATTTAACAAACAAATAAAGAAAACAATAAAATAGAGTTGAAAACCCTATTAAATAATAAATAAAATACAAAAAAAATCATAAAATGATTAACTGAATGTCAGACAAAAATAATAAACGTTGTACTAATTGAGCTAAACCAGTATCCATTCTTAACATCTGTCTCCATGTGACATGTTGAAGCCACGTGTTTTCAGTGTTTTTTATTTTATCTCTTCAAAGCGTCGCTGCAGGAACTCCCAGAGTCGCCAAACTCCATAAAAACAATGAAAACACTGAAAAGGAGTGTTTTTCTGGTTTTGGTGTAATTATGACTTTAAAAAATACATGAGGGGAAAATAAAGGTTTGAGTTGAGCTTAAACGTGTATGCCTGGTAGTGTTATTTCAACCCATTGGTGAACAAACTTAATGTGTGGTTATAATGGGGCTGACTGGAAACCCGTTGGCAGGACGGAGTCAGTCACTGGAAAAGGATTCTACACTCTGACGTTTTGGGAGTTTGGTCCGTTTGTCGTCTAGTGGAGCTTTTTAATACTGCTGCTGTTTTTTTCTTTATGAAATATGGCTAAGCTGAAAAAAGGCTGCTGGTCCAACACTTCCCAAAAGATCTCGCCCCCCAAATCTGCAACATTTACGCTTTAAGATTTCTCGTAAGATATCATACGAACCGTTGTATGAGGATACTTTGGCTAGCCACCAACAAATATTCAGACCGCTAACATTAGCATCAAGTGAAAAGCCAGAAAATAAGCTTCTATACTTTTATTACTTATATATTTATATGATGATGATTTTTTTATTTTTTTATTTTATTTATTTATTTATTTATTTATTTATTTATTTATTTATTTATTTATTTATTTATTTATTTTCATTTCATTTCATTTCATTTCATTTCTATTTCTATTTTTTATTATACATTTTTTAAGATTTGTCAAGTGTTCAGCTTTTAAAATTTAAAAAACAGAACAACAGAAAAGAGAAATATACATCCTAAACAAATGACATCACTATAAATCATAATAGTGGTGTTCATTTTTGAAAATGATCTTGCTGAATAAAATGTTTGTTTGCCGCAGATTTATTTTCTGCAATAATCAAAAATCCAGCTGAAGAATCCCATAGCCATTAAAAATAATACGTCATCCCTGCAGAACTATATTCTGCAAATAAATCAGTGGCCTATGGACTCAGTCGCCATAGTTACCTCATTCAATCATAGATGGTGATTTAACAGATATTTATTTAGATGATTATTACTTGTAACCAAAACAACTGGAAAAAAGTATTTAGAGCCTGAAAACATCTGATAACGTGATGTTATTAGTCCTGAACAAAAGCAGATGCATGTACAGTTAGATGAGTGGAGTCCTGGTGAAAGTGGGGACACCTGATTGAGGATAAATTCTATTTTATTCTGTCAATGACATTCTGTTATTATGTCATAGAAACTCATTTTATTTTAATTTATTTTAATATTTTAATTTTAATTTTAATTTTAATTTTAATTTTTTAATTTTAATTTTATTTTAATTTTAATTTTTAATTTATTTTTCTTATTTTTACTTTCACTTCACTTTTCATTTTTTTAATTATAATATATATTTTTCTATATTTTATTTTACTTTTTTTTAACATTTTTTTACTTTCTTACTTTTTTTTACTTTTACTTTTACTTTTACTTTTACTTTTATTTTTACTTTAACTTTAACTTTTATTTTTTTATTTTTTTTTTTATTATTTTTTTAAATTTTACAGTTTATTTTATTTTACAGTATTTTATTCAATTAATTAAATTTGTATTCTTTTTTCTTAAATTTATTTTATTGTATTCTATTTTATGTTATTCTATTTAAATCTATTCTTTTTTTGTTTTACTTTCAGCTTTAATAATTTAACAAACAAATAAAGAAAACAATACAATAGAGTTGAAAACCCTATTAAATAGAATAAAATACAAAAAAATCATAAAATGATTAACTGAATGTCAGACAAAAATAATAAACGTTGTACTAATTGAGCTAAACCAGTATCCATTCTTAACATCTGTCTCCATGTGACATGTTGAAGCCACGTGTTTTCAGAGTGTTTTTATTTTATCTCTTCAAAGCGTCGCTGCAGGAACTCCCAGAGTCGCCAAACTCCATAAAAACAATGAAAACACTGAAAAGGAGTGTTTTTCTGGTTTTGGTGTAATTATGACTTTAAAAAATACATGAGGGGAAAATAAAGGTTTGAGTTGAGCTTAAACGTGTATGCCTGGTAGTGTTATTTCAACCCATTGGTGAACAAACTTAATGTGTGGTTATAATGGGGCTGACTGGAAACCCGTTGGCAGGACGGAGTCAGTCACTGGAAAAGGATTCTACACTCTGACGTTTTGGGAGTTTGGTCCGTTTGTCGTCTAGTGGAGCTTTTTAATACTGCTGCTGTTTTTTTCTTTATGAAATATGGCTAAGCTGAAAAATGGCTGCTGGTCCAACACTTCCCAAAAGATCTCGCCCCCAAATCTGCAACATTTA
>NW_026553289.1:0-10042 GCF_027596085.1 Anoplopoma fimbria | reverse complement strand
TTTTGTTGCCTAAACCTAGATGTTGGTTTTGTTGCTTAGACCCAATTTTTTATGGTTATTAGAGGTAATACGGTAATACGTTCTGTATACATGTAACCTAGGCAACGAGTGGCGGAGGCCATTAAAAGAACGGAGTTCATACCATGCAGTCACGTCTCTACGAGTCTCCTTGATATCTTAATATGTGTTGCAAGGCCAACTGAACATGGTGTCAGAAGTGAAGACAGTGAGCTGCAAAGTGGTAGTGGTATTCGCTGAGTTAGGTTAGATAAGCCAGTCAGTGAGTTAGCGTTAGCAGCTTGACGGCGGGAGCAACGATGGCTCAGTACCAAGTTAAGCCTCCGGAGCCGTTTTCGTTCAAGGCAGAAGAGTGGACGAAATGGATAAAACGATTCGACAGATTTCGCATCGCGTCTGGAATGGACGCTCAGGACGAGGAAAATCAGGTCAATGCGTTGATTTACACAATGGGAGAACAAGCAGAGGACATTGTAGTTTCTCTACATTTAAACGCAGAAGAGGCGGGAGACTATGGTACCGTGAAAAATAAGCTGGACGCACATTTTGTAACGCGCAGGAACATTATATTCGAACGGGCTAAGTTCAACCAGAGGCAACAAGAGGTCGGCGAGTCAGCAGACAGCTTCCACACCGCGCTGCATTGCCTTGCTGAGTACTGCGGATACGGTGCTCTACACGACGAAATGGTGAGAGATCGTCTAGTCGTGGGCCTGAGGGATAAACGCCTTTCAGAACAGTTGCAGATGGACCCTGAACTGACGTTGGAGAAGGCAATTAACAAGGCACGACAAAGTGAGCAGGTAAAGAAGCAACTTGAAATGCTAAAAACAAACTTTAAAGCAGAAGCCAGTAGCACTCAGCTAGACAGTATGCAATCGTGGCAGCGCAGCGGCTCAAAGCAAAGCATGCAGCGAGATAGGCAGACATTTCATAAAAAGACACTGGAAAGACAAACACAATGTAACAGATGCGGGGACACACGAGGGCATCATCCGCAGCAGTGTCCAGCTAGAGAGGCTGTGTGTAACCAGTGCCGAAAGAAAGGACATTATGCTAGAGTCTGCCAAGCTAAAAAGAAACCGGGAGTTCATGTAGCTGCAGTGACTGAGGAAGACAGCGATGAGGAATACAGCGATGAGGACGTCGCGTTCTTGGGCTCTGTGGAGTCCACAGGTGCCTGCCCATGGATGACAGAGGTTAGGGTGGACAATCAAAAATCAGTGTTTAAGATAGACACTGGAGCAGATGTCACTGCAATCCCAGCAAAGTTGTACACCCAGGGCCAGTTCAGCAAACTTTCCAGAGCCACAAAGACTCTTTATGGACCAGGAGGGACAGCATTAAAGGTGAATGGAAAATTTACAGTCGTCCGCTCCAGAGCACTTCCAAAAACGCATGTCTCGTATCCTGGAGGGCCTGGAAGGTGTTGTATGTCAGATGGACGATGTGCTCATATGGGGTGCCACGCAGAGTGAGCATGATGAGAGGCTAAGGAAGACATTGACACGTCTGCAGGAGGCAGGGGTGACACTCAATGACAAATGTGACTTCTCAAAGAGCAGGATAAAGTTCCTGGGACAACTTATCGACGCCACTGGAGTCAGTGCAGACCCTGACAAGGTGGGCGCTGTGAAAGCCATGGCAGAGCCCAGTAACGTCAGTGAGGTGAGGCGCTTCTTGGGAATGACCAATCATCTGGGAAAATTCCTGCCTCACCTGGCGGAGAAAACGCGCCCTCTCAGAGATCTATTGAGGAAATCAAACATGTGGGCCTGGGGTCCACAACAGCAGCAAGCCTTTGAACAGATTAAGGCTGAGCTTACAACACCGCCGGGTCTTGCCTTGTATGACCCAAATGCAGACACACTTGTCTCAGCAGATTCATCTTCATACGGCATGGGTGCTGTTCTCCTCCAGCGACGAAATGGAAAAGACTGGAAGCCGGTGGCATATGCTTCGAGAGCCCTGAGCAACACCGAACAGCGGTATGCTCAAATCGAAAAAGAAGCTTTAGCCACAACATGGGCCTGTGAGAGATTTGCAGAGTTCCTTATAGGAAAGGACTTCCACGTAGAGACAGATCACAAGCCTTTGGTTCCCCTGCTAGGCTCAAAGAGTCTGGATGAACTGCCACCTCGCATACAGCGTCTACGTATGCGGCTGATGAGGTTCTCTTACACCATCTCACATGTGCCAGGCAAGGACATCGCCACCGCTGACGTGCTCTCCAGAGCGCCAATCGAGAACACAGCGGAGGGCTTACAGGAAGAAGAGGTGAGCCTGTACGTGGACACTGTGATGGCAAACCTGCCAGCTACAGACAAAAGACTTAAAGAAATAGAAACACATCAGGACAAAGACACTGTATCCCACACACTGAAGAGATACTGCAAGGAGGGCTGGCCTGATAAATTCTCCATACAAACAGCATTCCGTCCCTACCTGCCGTTCTCAGGTGAGCTAACAGTTAATGAGGGTTTGCTACTTTACGGCTGTAGAATAGTAATTCCAGTGTCACTTAGAGCAGAGATGCTGAACAAACTGCATGAGGGCCACCTGGGACTCACTAAATGCAGAGAGAGGGCCAAGCAATCTGTGTGGTGGCCAGGCCTTAGCAAAGACCTGACACAACTGATAGAGAACTGTGATGTATGCAGTCGGGAGAGAACCAACTTTAGAGAAACACTGCAACCCACTGAGTTCCCAGCAAGACCATGGTCCACTGTGGGGGCAGATCTATTTCAGACAGAAAATAATAAGCACTATCTGGTCATTGTAGACTACTTTTCCAGATTCTTTGAAGTAGCCAAACTCACTTATACAACATCTGAGGCGGTGGTGGAGCACTTCAAATCCATATTTGCACGTCATGGCATACCAGATGTGGTGCGCTCAGACAATGGGCCACAATTTGCATCCGAGTACTTCAGAAATTTGCACGAGAGTGGGGTTTCAGTCATGTCACATCCAGCCCCCACTTCCCACAAAGCAACGGTGAGGCCGAGCGGGCCGTTAGGACAATCAAAGGTATCCTGAAGAAATCCAGTGACCCTTACCTTGGCCTCATGGCCTACCGGGCCGCTCCTCTGGCGAACGGACACAGTCCAGCAGAGCTCCTCATGGGCAGAAACATTAGAACACCTGTCCCTGTCATCCCATCTCAGCTTAACCCGGGCTGGACAGACATGAACAGTCTAAAAATAATTGAACAAGCATACAGACAGAAGCAGAAACTGAACTACGACCGTCGTCACAGAGCTCGAAACCTGCCACTCCTCCGACAAGGTGACCATGTGTGGGTCAAGGACATCCTTGAGAGAGGCACAGTGGTGTCAAATGCAGGCACTCCAAGATCCTACAATGTGGAGACACCTAGGGGCACGTTGCGAAGAAACAGGTACCATCTCTCGCCCACCCCTATTGCACCAGCAACACGCACCGACTTACCTGAGGATGGTGCATCCACTGCGGTGAACACACCTGTCACACCTGCAAATCCTTGTGACTCGGGGCAGCAGACACCAGTAAAAGAAGGACCTGTCCCTTCCAGAGTGAGAGTACCACCAGTGTACCTAAAAGACTATGACTGTACCTAAAAGACTAAGTCCATGACTGAAGAGAAAAGAGAAAGTGATGTGCAAATGTTGTAAATGTTGTTGATGCTTGTTAGAGTATCTATTTGTTGAAATTGAAAATGCAACTGTTTACATTTGACATGATTTCATAGTTCCAGTAAGACTGACATAAAGGTTAAAAGTTTATGAGATTAACATAAAACAGTCTTAGTTTAAAAACCTGTTTGCTTGAAAAGATGCAAGTGTTTAGTTTAACTCTCAAGAGGAGTGAAAGAAATAATTAATGTTTTATTAAGTAGTATTAGAGGTAATACGGTAATACGTTGGAACGTTCTGTATACATGTAACCTAGGCAACGAGTGGCGGAGGCCATTAAAAGAACGGAGTTCATACCATGCAGTCACGTCTCTACGAGTCTCCTTGATATCTTAATATGTGTTGCAAGGCCAATCCCGATGATCCAGACTGTTCATCACAGCCGAGGTGGATGGTGCCAGTCCAACGTGACGGCCAAAAGATACACTCTCTACTCTCTCTGAAAAATATCAAAAGGTTCTGAACTATTTAAAGCTGTGAATAACATATGGCCACTGATCGGATCATCATGGTACCTGCTTTGCTTTTTTCTCCAGGGTTTATTTCAGTTTAAAGGCACGTGGAAAGTAAGTTATATGGTCATTTTGGGTTGTTTTTTATATGTTACTTAAAGCCAGTGTTGTAGTTGAGAACACCTGAACGGAGAAGTTCTGACCAGGATCAGTGTGTATCGGGGCCGAGACAAGACCAAGATGTTGATGAGTTGAGACCAAGTCAAGGCCAAGACCAAGGCATTGCGAGATCGAATTGAGACCAAGACTTTTACAAGTTAAGTCCAAGTCAAGACCAAGACCAAGACCAAGGCAGGGCAAGAACGAATCAAGACCAAGACTTTGACGAGTTGAGACCAAGCACAGACCAAGACCACGGCCGGGAAAGACTGTGTCAAGACCAAGAC
This sequence comes from Anoplopoma fimbria, assembly GCF_027596085.1. Lineage (NCBI taxonomy): Eukaryota > Metazoa > Chordata > Actinopteri > Perciformes > Anoplopomatidae > Anoplopoma > Anoplopoma fimbria. The sequence continues at coordinate 5,452 of NW_026553289.1, read as the reverse complement.
CTTGACCAGTTGAGACCAAGTCAAGACCAAGACCAAGACCAAGACCAACGCAGACCAAGACCAAGGCATTGGAAGATCAAGACTTTTATAAGTTGAGTCTAAGTAAAGATCTAGAACAAGGCAAGACATAGTCAAACCAAGACTTTGAACAGTGGGACCAAGTCAGACCAAGACCAAGGCACTGACTAGTTGAGACCATATCAGGACCAAGACCAGGGCCGGGCAAGATCAAATTGGGACCAAGACTTTTTTAGGAGTCAAAGTCAAGACCTAGACCAAGGAAGGGCAAGACCGAATCACGAACAAGACCAACTGACGATAAATGTATGTAACATTTAAACCATAGTCAGTCCTGAAATTGACCTTCAAGACCCACATCCCCATATAAACACCACAGAAAACCAGATTCCTCTTCATTCACCTCTTATCATTGCTGGACGCTGTGTCCAGTTTTCTATATACATCCAAGGTGAAGACGGAAACAGTAAATCTGTTGGAAATCAATTAAGAAAAAGAGAATAAACTGAGTATTTAAATTTCACTTCAACAAACTATAGAAAAGATGGGTAAGACAACAAAATAAATAAGACGTAATGTTCCTTTAAATTCTGTCTCATTTTCACCTTCAGCGGAGGATGTTGTGGATGTCTTGGCTGTGATTTATTAAGCCGGCGATAAACACGCTCCTCCCCGTCCTCCTCCGTGCCAGACGGAGACCTTGTTTTTAACGGGAGTGACATTACCCACAATGCCTTGCTGGCAGTGAACTCCCGGACGTTGAGGGGAAGACGGCATCGATTTAAATTACACACACACACACAAAAGAGACTATAAAAGTAACCTGTTTATGATCAAACACGCCCTTGCCCTTTCTTACAGACATCAGCTGAATTAATGGCCTCCCTGTGTGTGTGTGTGTGTGTGTGTGTGTGTGTGTGTGTGTGTGTGTGTGTGTGTGTGTGTGTGTGTGTGTGTGTGTGTGTGTGTGTGTGTCCTGCAGAAGATTTATTGTACTCGCCAATATTAAGAGAAGAAGGAACATCATCAATAAACTCACGCCAGCACGCATACAAATCAAAGTGCACGTAGCTGTGTGTAGACATACTGTACATACACACAATACACAACAACACACACACACACACACACACACACACACACACACACACACACACACACACAGACACACACACACACACACACACACACACTGTGAACTGAGAGCCAGGGCTCATGGAGAGACTGTGACAGGAGTGATAACTCTGCCAACAAGACCTGACTCACTATGTGTGTGTGTGTGTGTGTGTGTGTGTGTGTGTGTGTGTGTGTGTGTGTGTGTGTGTGTGTGTGTGTGTGTGTGTGTGTGTGTGTGTGTGTGTGTGTGTGTGTGTGTGTGTGTGCAGTCCAGTTAAGCTACTCTTATGAGGATGGACATCCCCACACAGAGTGAAACTGATTTTACGATTAGAATCAAGGTAAGTGTTTAAATTTGAAGATTAAACAATATCACTTTATAATATTTTCAAAACCAATGTGTGTGATTGTTTGTTTGTTTGTTTGGAGGGTAGAAAACAGATTAACATTTTACATTTAGCTTATCACACCACAGAAAACAGACACTATGTCTTAACATCCAGTTTATTTCCATTTCCCCTCTTGTAGCTTTTTAAAGATTGACACTAAATAAAAACTATTATTATTAATATTTTGGTGGGAATGACCACAGAAAGTGTAGTAAAGCTAAAACAATGAAAACATCAACTCTTTATTCATTAAGTTGCATATATTTGTACATGTTTTATTTCGTATATATATATAAATACCTCTAAACCTCGAGCCCATTGTTTGGGTTGATTTACTGCCACCTGCTGACTCATCAGTCATGAGGTCTTCATAAGGACAGCAGCTTTCTTCTGCTCTTGTTTACCAGATTGTTCACGCTCTTGTTTTTTTCTGTTTCCTGCATTTAATAAACTCATCTGCTTTAAAAGAGAGAAGAGACTTTTAATTCCTCCTGTTACCTTTAAAGAGTGCTTTTCGTCCCTTTCACTCTTTGTTCCATTTTAAAGAGACATGAGGTGGAGAAGCCACACAATTGATCTTCAAGACAGCTCTAAATGTTTTTTACCCGAATTTTCAAGTTTCAATCTGCCCATCTTTGAATGAACTGTCTCCTACTGACAGAGGGGAGGATGAACACTGTTTGAGGTTTAATTAAAAAACAGAAGCAAGACTTTTGTATCGACACCAAATGACCTTCAGTTACTCACAGACTGTCCGCCTGAACAGCATGAAACTATTCTGATCCCTGAACAGATACAAGTGTCTGCTAACAATTGTTACGTTTTTTTAAATCCCCAAAACAATGTGAGTGAAACATTTTTGTTAAATATACAAGGAGTGCATTTCCCCTAAATAATGCCTTTCCAGGACTCCTGTTCTGCACTTAAAAAATATGTTGTAAAATTATTATATTTGCATGGATAACTAATTAATTAACTAATTACTGTTAAGTTTGGACAAAAAAAAAGGGTTTCTGAGGAAACATTCACTCACTTCACACTCTGTTTTTGTTTTTGTCAGATTTTTGTTGTGTTGTTACACGAAGAAACTTAAAACCATATTGTCCCAACTGTCCAAGACAGAGCAGTTAGTGTTAAAATGATAAAAAATACATGTATTAAAGAGTTTCATTTATGTTTGATTCTGAAGCTGCAGGCTGCAGGAAATCATTTGTACTTCATATTGTTCAAACAAAGAACAGCTGTGGTTAAACAAACATGCAGTTTATGATTTCTAGTGTGCAAAATACAATAAAGAAACATCAGTGGGAGGTTTGGAAAGAACACTTTAAAACCTGAAAAGAAGAACCTTATTGGATAAGATTAGTATTTTAATGTATTTAAATTACTCTGGATTTTAGTTGCGGGAGGAAAAAGTGGAGAAATTCTCATAATAATCATTTTCATCCTTTTATATGAAAGAGCAGATGACGACTCTGCAGCTCTGACTGGAGAGAGAACAACAAGAGAGGATGGTGGCATTTATAAACTGTGTGACGCACAAGGTGGACTCCTTTCTGTGTGTGTGTGTGTGTGTGTGTGTGTGTGTGTGTGTGTGTGTGTGTGTGTGTGTGTGTGTGTGTGTGTGTGTGTGTGTGTGTGTGTGATATATTTATAGTCCTGATTGGCGTCATCAGCACTGAACAACCCACTGCTGTTTCAGAAAGTCACGCTGCGATGCAACATGTTAACCATCAGCATGCGTCATGGCCTCCACCCAACTGCACACCAAGCTGTCACACCGTGTGTGTGTGTGTGTGTGTGTGTGTGTGTGTGTGTGTGTGTGTGTGTGTGTGTGTGTGTGTGTGTGTGTGTGTGTGTGTGTGTGTGTGTGTGTCTAAACCTCTTCTATTATCAGAGGTGCTGCAAACGGAGATTACTTCCGACACAAATCAGTTTTAATACAAAAATAAAATCATGAAAGAAAAACACTTTCTGTCTTCTTTATTATTATTTCGCCTCTAACTGTTTATTCTATAACATTCAGTGTGTTACCATCCATTTTATTTTTATGTGCATTTTCAAATATAAAATATAATATTCTGGTGATTTGGCAATTAAATATTCTGCTGTTGAAGATATGACACTCTGAACAAAAGCAGATGCATGTACAGTTAGATGAGTGGATGAGTCCTGGTGAAAGTGGGGACACCTGATTGAGGATAAATTCTATTTTATTCTGTCAATGACATTCTGTTATTATGTCATAGAAACTCATTTTATTTTTTATTTTAATATTTTAATTTTAATTTTATTTTTTTAATTTTTACTTTCACTTCACTTTTCATTTTTTTTTATTATAATATATTTTTTTCTATATTTTATTTTACAGTATTTTATTCAATGAATTTCATTTTTATTCTTTTTCTTAAATTTATTTTATTGTATTCTATTTTGTTATTCTATTTAAATCTATTATATTTTACATTCTGTTATTAAGTCATAGAAACTCTTTTTATTTAAATTTATTTAAATATTTAATATTTTTTTTTTTTAACTTTTTTATTTTTTTTACTTTTTTTACTTTTTACTTTTTTTTTTATTATTTTATTTTATTTTACAGTTTATTTTATTTTACAGTATTTTATTCAATTAATTAAATTTGTATTCTTTTTTCTTAAATTTATTTTATTGTATTCTATTTTATGTTATTCTATTTAAATCTATTATTTTTTTGTTTTACTTTCAGCTTTAATAATTTAACAAACAAATAAAGAAAACAATAAAATAGAGTTGAAAACCCTATTAAATAGAATAAAATACAAAAAAATCATAAAATGATTAACTGAATGTCAGACAAAAAAAATAAACGTTGTACTAATTGAGCTAAACCAGTATCCATTCTTAACATCTGTCTCCATGTGACATGTTGAAGCCACGTGTTTTCAGTGTGTTTTTATTTTATCTCTTCAAAGCGTCGCTGCAGGAACTCCCAGAGTCGCCAAACTCCATAAAAACAATGAAAACACTGAAAAGGAGTGTTTTTCTGGTTTTGGTGTAATTATGACTTTAAAAAATACATGAGGGGAAAATAAAGGTTTGAGTTGAGCTTGAACGTGTATGCCTGGTAGTGTTATTTCAACCCATTGGTGAACAAACTTAATGTGTGGTTATAATGGGGCTGACTGGAAACCCGTTGGCAGGACGGAGTCAGTCACTGGAAAAGGATTCTACACTCTGACGTTTTGGGAGTTTGGTCCGTTTGTCGTCTAGTGGAGCTTTTTAATACTGCTGCTGTTTTTTTCTTTATGAAATATGGCTAAGCTGAAAAATGGCTGCTGGTCCAACACTTCCCAAAAGATCTCGCCCCCCAAATCTGCAACATTTACGCTTTAAGATTTCTCGTAAGATATCATACGAACCGTTGTATGAGGATACTTTGGCTAGCCACCAACAAATATTCAGACCGCTAACATTAGCATCAAGTGAAAAGCCAGAAAATAAGCTTATATACTTTTATTACTTATATATTTATATGATGATGATTTTTTAAATTTTCAGACCGCTAATTTATTTATTTATTTATTTATTTATTTATTTATTTATTTATTTATTTATTTATTTATTTTCATTTATTTCATTTATTTTTATTTCTATTTCTATTTTTTATTATACATTTTTTAAGATTTGTCAAGTGTTCAGCTTTTAAAATTTAAAAAATTTTTAACAGAAAAGAGAAATATACATCCTAAACAAATGACATCACTATAAATCATAATAGTGGTGTTCATTTTTGAAAATGATCTTGCTGAATAAAATGTTTGTTTGCCGCAGATTTATTTTCTGCAATAATCAAAAATCCAGCTGAAGAATCCCATAGCCATTAAAAATAATACGTCATCCCTGCAGAACTATATTCTGCAAATAAATCAGTGGCCTAAGGACTCAGT
>NW_026553288.1:0-544 GCF_027596085.1 Anoplopoma fimbria | reverse complement strand
CTTTTTGCACTTCCGATCCGATGCCGATGTGTAGCTTTTTTTAGCATCGCTGATTCCATGGCCGATCCAAGCATGTATTAAAGATTAAAGATATTTACTTATTTTGTTGTACTACTCATGTTGAAAAGGGTTTTACTCTTAAGAACAAATAATAATAATAAATAATAAATGCTTGATCAGGTTGGTCGTATTAAAATGTCTTACTGCTTTACCACCACGCTTGACTTTGTTGTGGCAAGTATTGCACTCCGCCTGTTCGTCTTTTTCGTTTTTTAGGTAAAATAATCCCACACAGCTGACATTTTTATCGATAACTTTAAATCCTTAGTGGGACATGCACAAGTGGGATGCTGGACAGGTCACTAGGTGTGCTGAACAACGCGGACGGATTTGGGGGAAAAGCTGAAAAAAACTGGAATGGATTACCTACATTGGTGCGCTCGAAAACACGGACCGGAGTTTTGAAAACAAACTGGATCGAGTCCGGATCGGATTTTCCCGTGCAGGCCGATCCGATATTGATATGCATTTTTTTGCTAATATC
>NW_026553287.1:0-2576 GCF_027596085.1 Anoplopoma fimbria | reverse complement strand
TCTGGGAAACTAGAGGAGGCGTCCCGGTAGAATCCCGGTGACCGGGAAATAGGTTCCGGCGATCACCGCGCATTGCATGCCGGGTAGATTTTATTTATTTATTTATTTTTTAATTTTAATTTTTAATTTTTTTTTTTTAATTTTAATTTTTAATTTTTTTTAATTCAATAACTTTATTGAGACATTTGTTCATACATATAAAACACAATATATTTATATATATATATATATATATATATGTATATATTTACATTTTCAAGTTCTTATTTTTAAGATCTTAAGTTGATGCCACGAAGGCTGAAACATCATCTATTATCTTTATTTAATGTTTTATTCTATTCATTTAATGTTTCATTATCTTTATTAAATGTTATATTCTCTTTATTTAATGTTTCATTCTCTTTTATACCGGTGTGCGGATTACCGGTGTTTTTCACGGTACCGGTACCGGTGGACCGGCCGCTCAACCTCCAGCCGGTCTTTTAGCACACTAAAACGGCGTAAAATGACCTCCAGCAGCCCAGGGAGGAAAAAAATAGCAGGCGCTTTCCGGAGGATTTTAGTGCTGAAATCCGGCTGAATCTGTCTTTTAAGGCAGTGAAAGCGGCGTAAAATGACCGGCATCACAGCGTCAAAACACCCGCAGCAGAGTGCTCCAAGTCAGGGTAAACTCTGGGAGTGACACGGGTCTTTTAGCACACTAAAACGGCGTAAAATGAACCGACACAACCATGCTGCTCCATCCGCCTAAAAAATGACCGCGACCGCCAGCTGAAAACGTCCGTAAAGAGAGCATGAAGTGGCTAAACAGTGGTGCCATCAGCCTGTCTCTCCATGCTGCTGAATCCGCGTGAAAATGACCGCGACCGCGGGCTGAAAACGGAAGGATAGCATAGCTAGAGGAGGTTGAGCCGTCCGGGAGCTAGAGGAGCCGTCCGGTAGAATCCCGGTGACCGGGAAATAGGTTCCGGCGATCACCGCGGATTGCATGCCAGGTAGTTTTTATTTTATTTTATTTTTTTAAATTCAATAACTTTCTTGAGACATTTGTTCATACATATAAACGAAAGATCATTATCTTTATTTAATGTTTTATTATCTTTATTTAATGTTTCGCGTTTGTCACAGTCGCGGTGCAGTGGCGTCACGTCATGATGTTTTCACGGATGTTTATCTGGACGGCTCATCCTCCTGTATACCGGTGTGCGGATTACGGTGTTTTTCACGGTACGGTACCGGTGGACGGCCGGCTCAACCTCCAGCGGTCTTTTAGCACACTAAAACGGCGTAAAATGACCTCCAGCAGCCCAGGAGGGAAGGATAGCATAGCTAGAGGAGGTTGAGCCGTCCGGGAGCTAGAGGATGTTTCCCGGTAGAATCCCGGTGACCGGGAAATAGGTTCATTTATTCACCGCGGATTGCATGCCAGGTAGTTTTTATTTTATTTTATTTTTTAAATTCAATAACTTTCTTGAGACATTTGTTCATACATATAAACGAAAGATCATTATCTTTATTTAATGTTTTATTATCTTTATTTAATGTTTAGCGTTTGTCACAGAATCCGGCTGAATCTGTCTTTTAAGGCATTTATTTATTTTTTAATTTTAATTTTTTTTTTTTTTAAAACACCCGCAGCAGAGTTTTTTAATTCAATAACTTTATTGAGACATTTGTTCATTATAAAACACTAAATATTTATATATAAAATGAATATATGTAATATTTACATTTTCTTCTTATTTTTAAATCTTAAGTTGATGCGACACGAAGGCTGAAACGTCATCTATTATCTTTATTTAATGTTTTATTCTATTCATTTAATGCCATCATCCTGTATTAAATGTGCTATTCTCTTTATTTAATGTTTCATTCTCTTTATTTAATGTTTTATTATCTTCATTTAATGCATTAGCTAGTTTAATGTTTTAATATCTTTATTTAATGTTTCCGGTATTTATTTAAAACATTAAATAGGTTCCGGCGATCACCGCGCATTGCATGCCGGGTAGATTTTATTTATTTTTTTTTTTTAATTTTAATTTTTAATTTTTTTTTAATTTTAATTTTTTTTTTAATTCAATAACTTTATTGAGACATTTGTTCATACATATAAAACACAATATATATATATATATATATATATATAATGTATATATTTACATTTTCAAGTTCTTATTTTTAAGATCTTAAGTTGATGCCACGAAGGCTGAAACATCATCTATTATCTTTATTTAATGTTTTATTCTATTCATTTAATGTTTCATTATCTTTATTAAATGTTATATTCTCTTTATTTAATGTTTCATTCTCTTTATTTAATGTTTTATTATCTTCATTTAATGTTTTATTCTCTTTGTTTAATGTTTTAATATCTTTATTTAATGTTTTATTCTATTTATTTAATGTTTCATTCTCTTTATTTAATGTTTTAATATCTTTATTTAATGTTTTAATATCTTTATTTAATGTTTTCTTATCTTTATTTAATGTTTCGCGTTTGTCACAGTCGCGGTGCAGTGACGTCACGTCATGATGTTTTCACGGATGTTTATCTGGACGGCTCATCCTCCTGT
>NW_026553286.1:0-588 GCF_027596085.1 Anoplopoma fimbria | reverse complement strand
TATGTATATATATAAATATATATTTTTTTATTCTGTATTTCTTTATATATATATATATATATATATATATATATATATATATATATATATTAAAAAATAAATATATATATACACAGCTCCAAGCTGCTCTGTCACAATGATCTACTGTGTTTCAGTAAACCAACATGTCCTCCAGTCTGATACCACCTGGTCCATTTCCTGTCCACTTCTCTGTGATCTGTGTGTGATGAAGGAAAGCAGCAGTGTGTTTAACAGAACAGAGAGGAGGAAGTGGGTTATTGATTCATGTGTGTGTGTGTGTGTGTGTGTTCATCTACAGTTAATACACATACAGTTGTATTATAAGTGTATTGCTGATGTAATCTGCAGTATATTAATTATCGTAGACAGATGATATTAACCTCCTTACTGTGAATCATATATTAATGAAACAGCTGCATCCACTATTTACTACAAAACGCTCATCTCATCTTTAATGCTGTGGTAAAGTGATAATGAGGCTTTTCATTTGTTATGATAAAATATGCAATACATTATTAAAGGGTTAAGTGTCTCTGCTGCTCTTAAATAGTAAACAGTACTGTCACG
>NW_026553285.1:0-4743 GCF_027596085.1 Anoplopoma fimbria | reverse complement strand
AATGTAATCTTCAACTTAATAGAAATACTTTTTGTATTACACTTTGTCTTAAAAAATATTATTACAATATGCAAATGAGGCGATCTCATTATATATGCGTACATAAACCCCTGAAGCTAGAGATTTTCTGAGGTGATCACAATGTTCACAATGACCATGATTATGAGGTCAAAGAACAGTGTAAGCATTTTGATTTGATATAAATAAAATGGCAAAAAAAGTTACAACTATTACGTATTACATACAACTAGCAACATACAGGAATTGCCAGTTATTAATTAACCTAAACTTTAAAAGCTTACATTTCCTAGCTGTTCTTAATATTGCTGTCATCACGTCATCACCTCCAACTTTTTTTTCAACAAAAGTTTACTTGGTAGCCATAGTAACCTGAGGTCATAGCAGAGCACATGGCTGTCAAGCAAGATGACTTGTGAGATCAAGAAAAGTAAGGAAACTATTGTCGATGGACACCATTATTCCTGCAAGACTGCTATCAACTGAAGGAGAAGTTCCCACTCCTCTATGACTCATACATACATGGTGGATTTGTTGTGAACACCACCAAGAAAGGTAGTGGAGTGCCATTTGACCAGGCACTAGAGCAGTGTTACAACCGGCCTGCCAAAGTGAGTGGAGGGATAATTGGGGTCACCAGGAAGAAGGAAGCAGTAGCTCTTTGGGGAATCATCAAGCATAAAAAGGACCAGTATGTTGATCTCCTTGAGATGAGGGATGATGTTGGAGGAGAACTCTCGCTTCATCATGACTTCAACCCGAGCACTACAACTAAAGTAGTTAAGATGGTGCAAGACATAGAGGAATATCTCCTCAATGTATGCAGTCCTTTAAGAGACCAGGGCATGCTTAAGAATGTTCTCACTGGAGAAATTGTGACCAAGGTAAATGTCGACAAGTTGTTGTGCTGCATCACAGAGGGCAGTGCTACTTGTGCTAAATTTACCGATGATCGACTCAGAAATAAGTCGATATCGATACACTCGACTATTAGTAAAGTCAAGTTTACTTTGCCAAAGACCACCTTGAACTTGGCTTCCACAGCAGACATCAAAGATGAGACAATCAAAGCTCTCATGTTTATTGAGTACGGGTGTCACCGGGGATTCACAGTTGAGGAGCTACTCCAGCATGAGATCACCAACTCTGCATTCTTCTTGGTTGACAAAGACGGTTACTTGAGGAAGAGTGCCAAATCACAACTTGGGACTGAGCTGTTGAAGTTGTGTCCACAAATAGATATAAAAGGTCCAGTTACCCCCCCGCAAACACACGCCATCATTATCGACTTCATGGCATTGGTGAGAAAGGTCTCCTTAAAGAAACTTGATCCACCCATCAAGACATTCCACGACTTTGCTAATGCTTTGACATTTATGGTCACCAAAGCTGGAGGCGACTGTGATGAGATCCATGTAGTTTTCGACACTTACCGAGAGGACAGCATCAAACATGGAGAGAGGGAGAGAAGAGGAAAATCAAAAAACATGGTTGTCCTTGATGTGGTATCACCAAACCAAAATGTTCCAGTGGTATTAGAGAACTTTTGGTCATCTTCCATTAGCAAAACTGCTTTTCAGGCATTCTATGTTGAGTGGCTGACCACCAATTACAAAGGCACCAAACCACTATACCTTGGTATATCACCACAGGCCAGTGTTTCCGCTAGAAGAAATTGGTGCCGGTCATATGACCGGGAAGGTTTAATTTTACCGGTCAAATTGGAAAAAAATCGGTCGGATATAATGTCCGTGTTTATTGCATTTAAAAAAATTGATAGGCAGGCTATATAAAGAATAATATCATCAAGGCATGTCGATTTATAGCCTGGTGTTTTTAATTAAAAGGTTGGCAGGTGACAGAACAATTAAACATTGCATTTTAAAGTGCAGACGAACAAAAATTATTATTATTATTATAATCTCCTCGTGACTGAATGTTCGTATAAAGCGCGCATGCTGTATGTGCGCAGGGTTGATGCGCGCATACAGCATGCGCGCTTTTTCTGTGGAGAACCAGCGCCTTGAATATTCCGCATAAAACGAAACCGGATAGTTTTCGAACGTTTCGGCTCCGCGTGGACGGGGCCTTATTTCCAATCGGTCATTCTGACCGGAGACATTTGGAATTTTCGGTCCTCCTCATTTTTTTCCGGTCAAAGACCGGTAATTACCGGTCAACGGGAACTCTGCCACAGGCATGGATTGTGTCAGCAGCGAGTGCTACTCCATTCCCTCGGCTCAACTGCACACACGAGGAAGCTGATGACAGGATGATGTTCCATGTGCAGGACATTTTAAGTCACCGCACAGGATCTACATCACTGACACTGTCATCGGGTGACACAGATGTCTTTGTGTGCCTATTATACCACATAACAGTCAATTGGAGAAGTCTTGGCCTCCAAGAGCTCTGGCTTATCCGTAACTCAGGAGTGAAAAGATCAATATTACCACTTCATGATATCTGCAAAGCACTGGGAGACGAGCTCACACAGTGCCTCCCAGCACTACATGCGCTGACTGGGTGTGATACAACTAGCAAAATTTCAACTAAACTTGCAGCTCTGAACACTGTCCGCAAACCAGACAACTCTTCTCTGATTCTCAATTTCAACTGTCCACAGCTAACAGAGAGTGCAATACAAATGGCTGAAAGATTCTTGGTCAAATGTCTCAAACCATCAACAGACATGGAGACATTTGACGACCTGCGCATTGCTGCGTTCGATAGTAATGTCCTCAAGATGGACTTTGAGAGAACTGCTTGCACCTCAACTAATGCAGGAAAACATATACAAAGAGCCTATTATCAACAGCAGCTTTGGGTCCAAGCACCATTTACAGACGCCACCTCAATCTTAAATGCAGATGCTTATGGTTTTATAAGAAAGGGCAGTTTATTAGTCCCTGAGATTGTAATCTCAAAACCTGAAGGGTTGCCAGATCCCTGCTCATGTGCCAAATGTGCACACAAGAATGGATGTCCCTGTCGGGTAGCTGGTATCCGTTGCTGCAAGTACTGCAAATGCAAGGGAGGCAATAGTTGTAAAAATCCTATCACTGAATGAGCTCTCATCATCATCGCCTTACCTGGATTCCATCAGTACCTGGACTTGACGTGTTACCTTGCAACACAGGGAATTAACCTGCTGCTTTGTAGTTTTCACTTTAAGTTAACGTTCTTATGATATTAGCAAGGTTGGATATAAAATGTCTGTATATCAATAAAATGCTTGTTTTCTTTCTTTGAAAAAAGTCCTGTGTTTGTATACAATTGTATTTATAACCCCACCCCCACCCCAAACACACACACAGCATCCACCCTGGAGACACAATTAGAACTATCAACCCAGAATTCTTACACTGTAAACATTGTGATCACCTAAGAAAATCTGTAGCTTCAAGAGTTTATATGTACGCATATTTAATGAGAGATTGCCTAATTTGCATATTTTATTTATTTTTGAGACAAAGTGTAATACAAAAAGTATTTCTATTAAGTTGAAGATTAATCTGGTAGAAATTGATTAGGATATCTATAAAGGAAAAAAAAAAGTCCCATTCACCTGTATTGTGATAAAAGTGTCACCTATAGTGGTCATTTTCAGGACTTTCGTCCCGGATAGAGATTTTGGCACACATCACACATTGTTCAGTGGGGTAATATTAGTCTATAACATTTGAGATATTCTCCGCTAAATGAAGCGCATACAAATCTTCCCCAGGACCTACTCAGTTATATCTATCAATTAAGCCAGATGAAACTAACCCGTTCTCTAAACTTCAAGCATGTCTTACGGACATAAAAACCTGGATGACCTGTAACTTCTTAATGTTAAACTCCGAAAAAACAGAAGTTATCCTACTAGGCCCAGATCACCTTCGAAATCAATTATCTAATGATATAGTTTCTCTAGATGGCATTGCTCTAGCATCCAGCACTATCGTTAAGAACCTTGGAGTTATCTTTGATCAGGATCTGTCTTTTAACTCTTGTATAAAACAGATCTCAAGGACAGCCTTTTTCATTTACGTAACATTGCGAAAATCAGGCAAATCCTGTCTCAAAGCGATGCAGAAAAACTAGTTCATGCATTTGTTACCTCTAGACTAGATTACTGTAACTCCTTATTATCAGGCTGCTCTAATAGGTCTCTTAGATCTTTACAGTTGATCCAGAATGCTGCAGCACGTGTTCTAACAAAAACTAAGAAAAGAGATCATATTACTCCAGTATTAGCTTCTCTGCACTGGCTCCCTGTTAAATCAAGAATAGAATTTAAAATTATTTTACTTACCTACAAAGCTCTAACTGGCCAGGCACCGTCTTATCTTAAGGAACTTATAGTTCCATATTACCCAACTAGAAAGCTGCGCTCAATCAATGCAGGGTTACTTGTGGTTCCTAGAGTATATAAAAGTAGGATGGGAGCCAGAGCCTTCAGTTATCAGGCTCCTCTTCTGTGGAACCAGGTTCCAGTTTCAGTCCGGGGGCAGACACACTCACCACTTTTAAGAGCAGGCTTAAGACCTTCCTTTTTGATAGCGCTTATAGTTAGGGCTGGCTCAGGTTCGCCTTGGCCCAGCCCCTAGATATGCTACTATATGCCTAGACAGCCGGGGGACTACCTACAATACACTGAGCTCATCTCTCCTCTTCTCTCCCTCCCTCTTCATGTATTAATCTCCTATTTATGCACATTACTGATTTTGCTTCTTCTCC
>NW_026553284.1:0-8023 GCF_027596085.1 Anoplopoma fimbria | reverse complement strand
AACACAAGGAAACTTGTTAAAATCATCTAAAAGTGATTGTTACGGCTCCAGGATGTTAGCTTGCTACGTCTAGGGGGGAGTAGGGGAGCCATAACACATGTTACTGTTAGACTGGCTGGGAGAACAACAAAAACAGGGCACAACAGCAAACTTGGTACATAAGTGTGTTTATTTGGCGGGCGTTCCGCCAAGGGGAATAGGGAACTATAAGCGGAGCCAAATCAAAGAAAACAAGATAAAGTGACAACTAACTAGTGCACACATACAACCTAGCTAATACATACAGAGGGTGGCCCCGCTTCTAACCTGATGTGATAGCAGAGTAAATCTACGTGATGGTAGTGTAAACCCAAGGGTATCTTACCTATTCACCTAAACCCCTATGGCATCTCACAAACAAAAGGCAACAGCATGACACAGCCAAACACACAGGCAGACAATGGCCTCCTTCAATGGAGACAAACAGGTGCAAGTTATCAAGGCCTGATGACACTGATTGGCCAACAGACAGCTCCCAGATTGGACAGGGGGTTGGACTATGGTGGAGGAACAGCCAATGGTGTGAGACTTGCAGAGAATGAGAGGGGAGACACAGGAAAACAACCACACACGTAACAGTGATGAAAGTATCATGTTTTCATGAAAACACAAGGAAACTTGTTAAAATAAGTCCAGAGGCCCTTAAATGAAGAAACTCATGTGAAGTATGGTTTCCTGTCAGAAAAGACACTTTTGGGGTATTTTAAGGCTGAAACGTCTTTTGGTAGCAGAAAAGCTGTAAATGCATCTAAAAGTGATGAAAGCAGCATGAAATCACAAGGAAACTTGTTATTATGAGTCCAGAGGCCCTTACTTGAAGAAACTCATGTAAAGTATGGTTTCCTGTCAGAAAAGACACTTTTGGGGTATTTTAAGGCTGAAACGTCTTTTGGTAGCAGAAAAGCTTTTTTTTTTTTTTAAAGTATGGTTTCAGCTGTAAATGCATCTAAAAGTGATGAAAGTATCATGTTTTCATGAAAACACAAGGAAACTTGTTAAAATAAGTCCAGAGGCCCTTACTTGAAGAAACTCATGTAAAGTATGGTTTCCTGTCAGAAAAGACACTTTTGGGGTATTTTAAGGCTGAAACGTCTTTTGGTAGCAGAAAAGCTGTAAATGCATCTAAAAGTGATGAAAGCAGCATGAAATCACAAGGAAACTTGTTATTATGAGTCCAGAGGCCCTTACTTGAAGAAACTCATGTAAAGTATGGTTTCCTGTCAGAAAAGACACTTTTGGGGTATTTTAAGGCTGAAACGTCTTTTGGTAGCAGAAAAGCTGTAAATGCATCTAAAAGTGATGAAAGCAGCATGAAAACACAAGGAAACTTGTTAAAATAAGTCCAGGGGCCCTTACTTGTAGAAACTCATGTAAAGTATGAATTCCTATCAGAAAAGACACTTTTGGGGTATTTTAAGGCTGAAACGTCTTTTGGTAGCAGAAAAGCTTTTTTTTTTTTTTTTTACAGCTGTAAATGCATCTAAAAGTGATGAAAGTATCATGTTTTCATGAAAACACAAGGAAACTTGTTAAAATAAGTCCAGAGGCCCTTACTTGAAGAAACTCATGTAAAGTATGGTTTCCTGTCAGAAAAGACACTTTTGGGGTATTTTAAGGCTGAAACGTCTTTTGGTAGCAGAAAAGCTGTAAATGCATCTAAAAGTGATGAAAGCAGCATGAAAACACAAGGAAACTTGTTAAAATAAGTCCAGGGGCCCTTACTTGTAGAAACTCATGTAAAGTATGAATTCCTATCAGAAAAGACACTTTTGGGGTATTTTAAGGCTGAAACGTCTTTTGGTAGCAGAAAAGCTGTAAATGCATCTAAAAGTGATGAAAGTATCATGTTTTCATGAAAACACAAGGAAACTTGTTAAAATAAGTCCAGAGGCCCTTACTTGAAGAAACTCATGTAAACTATGGTTTCCTGTCAGAAAAGACACTTTTGGGGTATTTTAAGGCTGAAACGTCTTTTGGCAGCAGAAAAGCTGTAAATGCATCTAAAAGTGATTGTTAGTATCATGCTCCAGGATGTTAGCTTGTTACGTCTAGGGGGAGTCCAGGGGGGAGCCATAACACATGTTACTGTTAGACTGGCTGGGAGAACAACAAAAACAGGGCACAACAGCAAACTTGGTACATAAGTGTGTTTATTTGGCTGAAACGTTCCGCCAAGGGGAATAAAAGGGAACTATAAGCGGAGCCAAATCAAAGAAAACAAGATAAAGTGACAACTAACTAGTGCACACATACAACCTAGCTAATACATACAGAGGGTGGCCCCGCTTCTAACCTGATGTGATAGCAGAGTAAATCTACGTGATGGTAAGTAAACCCAAGGGTATCTTACCTATTCACCTAAACCCCTATGGCATCTCACAAACAAAACGCATGACACAGCCAAACACACAGGCAGACAATGGCCTCCTTCAATGGAGACAAACAGGTGCAAGTTAAGGCAACAGCATGACACAGCCAAACACACAGGCAGACAATGGCCTCCTTCAATGGATGACAAACAGGTGCAAGTTATCAAGGCCTGATGACACTGATTGGCCAACAGACAGCTCCCAGATTGGACAGGGGGTTTCCTATGGTGGAGGAAAGCCAATGGTGTAGACTTGCAGAGAATGAGAGGGGAGACACAGGAAAACAACCACACATCTAAAAGTGATGAAAGTATCATGTTTTCATGAAAACACAAGGAAACTTGTTAAAATAAGTCCAGAGGCCCTTACTTGAAGAAACTCATGTAAAGTATGGTTTCCTGTCAGAAAAGACACTTTTGGGGTATTTTAAGGCTGAAACGTCTTTTGGTAGCAGAAAAGCTGTAAATGCATCTAAAAGTGATGAAAGTATCATGTTTTCATGAAAACACAAGGAAACTTGTTAAAATAAGTCCAGAGGCCCTTACTTGAAGAAACTCATGTAAAGTATGGTTTCCTGTCAGAAAAGACACTTTTGGGGTATTTTAAGGCTGAAACGTCTTTTGGTAGCAGAAAAGCTGTAAATGCATCTAAAAGTGATGAAAGCATGTTTTCATGAAAACACAAGGAAACTTGTTAAAATAAGTCCAGAGGCCCTTACTTGAAGAAACTCATGTAAAGTATGGTTTCCTGTCAGAAAAGACACTTTTGGGGTATTTTAAGGCTGAAACGTCTTTTGGTAGCAGAAAAGCTTTTTTTTTTTTTTTTTGATGACAGCTGTAAATGCATCTAAAAGTGATGAAAGTATCATGTTTTCATGAAAACACAAGGAAACTTGTTAAAATAAGTCCAGAGGCCCTTACTTGAAGAAACTCATGTAAACTATGGTTTCCTGTCAGAAAAGACACTTTTGGGGTATTTTAAGGCTGAAACGTCTTTTGGCAGCAGAAAAGCTGTAAATGCATCTAAAAGTGATTGTTACGGCTCCAGGATGTTAGCTTGCTACGTCTAGGGGGGAGAGGGGAGCCATAACACATGTTACTGTTAGACTGGCTGGGAGAACAACAAAAACAGGGCACAACAGCAAACTTGGTACATAAGTGTGTTTATTTGGCGGGCGTTCCGCCAAGGGGAATAGGGAACTATAAGCGGAGCCAAATCAAAGAAAACAAGATAAAGTGACAACTAACTAGTGCACACATACAACCTAGCTAATACATACAGAGGGTGGCCCCGCTTCTAACCTGATGTGATAGCAGAGTAAATCTACGTGATGGTAGTGTAAACCCAAGGGTATCTTACCTATTCACCTAAACCCCTATGGCATCTCACAAACAAAAGGCAACAGCATGACACAGCCAAACACACAGGCAGACAATGGCCTCCTTCAATGGAGACAAACAGGTGCAAGTTATCAAGGCCTGATGACACTGATTGGCCAACAGACAGCTCCCAGATTGGACAGGGGGTTGGACTATGGTGGAGGAACAGCCAATGGTGTGAGACTTGCAGAGAATGAGAGGGGAGACACAGGAAAACAACCACACACGTAACAGTGATGAAAGTATCATGTTTTCATGAAAACACAAGGAAACTTGTTAAAATAAGTCCAGGGGCCCTTACTTGTAGAAACTCATGTAAAGTATGAATTCCTATCAGAAAAAAGACACTTTTGGGGTATTTTAAGGCTGAAACGTCTTTTGGCAGCAGAAAAGCTGTAAATGCATCTAAAAGTGATGAAAGTATCATGTTTTCATGAAAACACAAGGAAACTTGTTAAAATAAGTCCAGAGGCCCTTACTTGAAGAAACTCATGTAAAGTATGGTTTCCTGTCAGAAAAGACACTTTTGGGGTATTTTAAGGCTGAAACGTCTTTTGGTAGCAGAAAAGCTGTAAATGCATCTAAAAGTGATGAAAGCAGCATGAAATCACAAGGAAACTTGTTATTATGAGTCCAGAGGCCCTTACTTGAAGAAACTCATGTAAAGTATGGTTTCCTGTCAGAAAAGACACTTTTGGGGTATTTTAAGGCTGAAACGTCTTTTGGTAGCAGAAAAGCTGCTGTAAATGCATCTAAAAGTGATGAAAGTATCATGTTTTCATGAAAACACAAGGAAACTTGTTAAAATAAGTCCAGAGGCCCTTACTTGAAGAAACTCATGTAAAGTATGGTTTCCTGTCAGAAAAGACACTTTTGGGGTATTTTAAGGCTGAAACGTCTTTTGGTAGCAGAAAAGCTGTAAATGCATCTAAAAGTGATGAAAGCATGTTTTCATGAAAACACAAGGAAACTTGTTAAAATAAGTCCAGAGGCCCTTACTTGAAGAAACTCATGTAAAGTATGAATTCCTGTCAGAAAAGACACTTTTGGGGTATTTTAAGGCTGAAACGTCTTTTGGTAGCAGAAAAGCTGTAAATGCATCTAAAAGTGATGAAAGTATCATGTTTTCATGAAAACACAAGGAAACTTGTTAAAATAAGTCCAGAGGCCCTTACTTGAAGAAACTCATGTAAAGTATGGTTTCCTGTCAGAAAAGACACTTTTGGGGTATTTTAAGGCTGAAACGTCTTTTGGCAGCAGAAAAGCTGTAAATGCATCTAAAAGTGATGAAAGTATCATGTTTTCATGAAAACACAAGGAAACTTGTTAAAATAAGTCCAGGGGCCCTTACTTGTAGAAACTCATGTAAAGTATGAATTCCTATCAGAAAAGACACTTTTGGGGTATTTTAAGGCTGAAACGTCTTTTGGCAGCAGAAAAGCTGTAAATGCATCTAAAAGTGATGAAAGTATCATGTTTTCATGAAATCACAAGGAAACTTGTTATTATGAGTCCAGAGGCCCTTACTTGAAGAAACTCATGTAAAGTATGGTTTCCTGTCAGAAAAGACACTTTTGGGGTATTTTAAGGCTGAAACGTCTTTTGGCAGCAGAAAAGCTGTAAATGCATCTAAAAGTGATGAAAGTATCATGTTTTCATGAAATCACAAGGAAACTTGTTATTATAGTCCAGAGGCCCTCCATGTAAAGGGTTTCCTGTCAGAAAAGACACTTTTGGGGTATTTTAAGGCTGAAACGTCTTTTGGCAGCAGAAAAGCTGTAAATGCATCTAAAAGTGATGAAAGTATCATGTTTTCATGAAAACACAAGGAAACTTGTTAAAATAAGTCCAGAGGCCCTTACTTGAAGAAACTCATGTAAAGTATGGTTTCCTGTCAGAAAAGACACTTTTGGGGTATTTTAAGGCTGAAACGTCTTTTGGCAGCAGAAAAGCTGTAAATGCATCTAAAAGTGATGAAAGTATCATGTTTTCATGAAATCACAAGGAAACTTGTTATTATGAGTCCAGAGGCCCTTACTTGAAGAAACTCATGTAAAGTATGGTTTCCTGTCAGAAAAGACACTTTTGGGGTATTTTAAGGCTGAAACGTCTTTTGGCAGCAGAAAAGCTGTAAATGCATCTAAAAGTGATGAAAGTATCATGTTTTCATGAAAACACAAGGAAACTTGTTAAAATAAGTCCAGAGGCCCTTACTTGAAGAAACTCATGTAAAGTATGGTTTCCTGTCAGAAAAGACACTTTTGGGGTATTTTAAGGCTGAAACGTCTTTTGGTAGCAGAAAAGCTGTAAATGCATCTAAAAGTGATGAAAGTATCATGTTTTCATGAAAACACAAGGAAACTTGTTAAAATAAGTCCAGAGGCCCTTACTTGAAGAAACTCATGTAAAGTATGGTTTCCTGTCAGAAAAGACACTTTTGGGGTATTTTAAGGCTGAAACGTCTTTTGGTAGCAGAAAAGCTGTAAATGCATCTAAAAGTGATGAAAGTATCATGTTTTCATGAAAACACAAGGAAACTTGTTAAAATAAGTCCAGAGGCCCTTACTTGAAGAAACTCATGTAAAGTATGGTTTCCTGTCAGAAAAGACACTTTTGGGGTATTTTAAGGCTGAAACGTCTTTTGGTAGCAGAAAAGCTGTAAATGCATCTAAAAGTGATGAAAGTATCATGTTTTCATGAAAACACAAGGAAACTTGTTAAAATAAGTCCAGAGGCCCTTACTTGAAGAAACTCATGTAAAGTATGGTTTCCTGTCAGAAAAGACACTTTTGGGGTATTTTAAGGCTGAAACGTCTTTTGGCAGCAGAAAAGCTGTAAATGCATCTAAAAGTGATGAAAGTATCATGTTTTCATGAAAACACAAGGAAACTTGTTAAAATAAGTCCAGAGGCCCTTACTTGAAGAAACTCATGTAAAGTATGGTTTCCTGTCAGAAAAGACACTTTTGGGGTATTTTAAGGCTGAAACGTCTTTTGGCAGCAGAAAAGCTGTAAATGCATCTAAAAGTGATGAAAGTATCATGTTTTCATGAAAACACAAGGAAACTTGTTATTATGAGTCCAGAGGCCCTTACTTGAAGAAACTCATGTAAAGTATGGTTTCCTGTCAGAAAAGACACTTTTGGGGTATTTTAAGGCTGAAACGTCTTTTGGCAGCAGAAAAGCTGTAAATGCATCTAAAAGTGATGAAAGTATCATGTTTTCATGATGAAAACACAAGGAAACTTGTTATTATGAGTCCAGAGGCCCTTACTTGAAGAAACTCATGTAAAGTATGGTTTCCTGTCAGAAAAGACACTTTTGGGGTATTTTAAGGCTGAAACACAGGCAGACAATCTTTTGGCCAGCAGAAAAGCTGTAAATGCATCTAAAAGTGATGAAAGTATCATGTTTTCATGAAAACACAAGGAAACTTGTTAAAATAAGTCCAGAGGCCCTTACTTGAAGAAACTCATGTAAAGTATGGTTTCCTGTCAGAAAAGACACTTTTGGGGTATTTTAAGGCTGAAACGTCTTTTGGTAGCAGAAAAGCTGTAAATGCATCTAAAAGTGATGAAAGTATCATGTTTTCATGAAAACACAAGGAAACTTGTTAAAATAAGTCCAGAGGCCCTTACTTGAAGAAACTCATGTAAAGTATGGTTTCCTGTCAGAAAAGACACTTTTGGGGTATTTTAAGGCTGAAACGTCTTTTGGTAGCAGAAAAGCTGTAAATGCATCTAAAAGTGATGAAAGCAGTTTTCATGAAAACACAAGGAAACTTGTTAAAATAAGTCCAGGGCCCTTACTTGAAGAAACTCATGTAAAGTATGAATTTCTGTCAGAAAAGACACTTTTGGGGTATTTTAAGGCTGAAACGTCTTTTGGTAGCAGAAAAGCTTTTTTTTTTTTTTTTTTTTACAGCTGTAAATGCATCTAAAAGTGATGAAAGTATCATGTTTTCATGAAAACACAAGGAAACTTGTTAAAATAAGTCCAGAGGCCCTTACTTGAAGAAACTCATGTAAACTATGGTTTCCTGTCAGAAAAGACACTTTTGGGGTATTTTAAGGCTGAAACGTCTTTTGGCAGCAGAAAAGCTGTAAATGCATCTAAAAGTGATTGTTACGGCTCCAGGATGTTAGCTTGCTACGTCTAGGGGGAGTAGGGGAGCCATAACACATGTTACTGTTAGACTGGCTGGGAGAACAACAAAAACAGGGCACAACAGCAAACT
>NW_026553283.1:0-6751 GCF_027596085.1 Anoplopoma fimbria | reverse complement strand
AAACTGGAGGTAACTGTGTATTATTGAACATTACCCAAATTTCAGTAAATGTCCAGCAGAAATGTGTTATAGTGGTAAACAGTTTTTGACGGTAATATGGCGTAAACTGTGTATTAATGAACATTATCGAGTTTCGAGACTATATCCTGCAGAAATGTGTTTTAGGAGCCTTAAAGTGATAAATAGCAGCTTTTGGCAGTAATGTCGCGTAAACTGGAGGTAAACTGTGTATTAATGAACATTATCGAGTTTCGAGACTATATCCTGCAGAAATGTGTTTTAGGAAAGTGATAAATACCTTTTGGCAAAATGTCGTGATAAATATCGAGTTTCAGCTTTTGGCAGTAATGTCGCGTAAACTGGAGGTAAACTGTGTATTAATGAACATTATCGAGTTTCGAGACTATATCCTGCAGAAATGTGTTTTAGGAGGCTTAAAGTGATAAATACAGCTTTTGGCAGTAATGTATAAACTGGAGGTAAACTGTGTATTAATGAACATTATCGAGTTTCGAGACTATATCCTTCAGAAATTTTTTAGGGCTTAAAGTGATAAATAGCAGCTTTTGGCAGTAATGTCGCGTAAACTGGAGGTAAACTGTGTATTAATGAACATTATCGAGTTTCGAGACTATATCCTGCAGAAATGTGTTTTAGGAGGCTTAAAGTGATAAATAGCAGCTTTTGGCAGTAATGTCGCGTAAACTGGAGGTAAACTGTGTATTAATGAACATTATCGAGTTTCGAGACTATATCCTGCAGAAATGTGTTTTAGGAGGCTTAAAGTGATAAATAGCAGCTTTTGGCAGTAATGTCGCGTAAACTGTAAACTGTGTATTAATGAACATTATCGAGTTTTGAGACTATATCCTGCAGAAATGTGTTTTAGGAGGCTTAAAGTGATAAATAGCAGCTTTTGGCAGTAATGTCGCGTAAACTGGAGGTAAACTGTGTATTAATGAACATTATCGAGTTTCGAGACTATATCCTGCAGAAATGTGTTTTAGGAGGCTTAAAGTGATAAATAGCAGCTTTTGGCAGTAATGTCGCGTAAACTGGAGGTAAACTGTGTATTAATGAACATTATCGAGTTTCGAGACTATATCCTGTGTTTTAGGAGAAATGTGTTTTAGGAGGCTTAAAGTGATAAATAGCAGCTTTTGGCAGTAATGTCGCGTAAACTGCAGGTAAACTGTGTATTATTGAACATTACCCAAATTTCAGTAAAAACTGTGTATTAATGAACATTATCGAGTTTCGAGACTATATCCTGCAGAAATGTGTTTTAGGAGGCTTAAAGTGATAAATAGCAGCTTTTGGCAGTAATGTCGCGTAAACTGGAGGTAAACTGTGTATTAATAAACATTATCGAGTTTCGAGACTATATCCAGCAGAAATGTGTTTTAGGAGGCTTAAAGTGATAAATACCAGCGTTATGTCGCGTTAACTTCAGGTAAACTGATAATGTTCATTAATACAAGCTGCTATTTATCACTTTAAGCCCAAAAAGCAGGATATAGTCTCGGCAGTAATGTCGCGTAAACTGGAGGTAAACTGTATATTAATGAACATTATCGAGTTTTGAGACTATATCCTGCAGAAATGTGTTTTAGGAGGCTTAAAGTGATAAATACCAGCTTTTGGCAGAAATATCCTGCAGAAATGTGTTTTAGGAGCTTAAAGTGATAAATAGCAGCTTTTGGCAGTAAACTGTGTATTAATGAACATTATCGAGTTTCGAGACTATATCCTTCGTTTTGGGCTTAAAGTGACAAATAGCAGCTTTTGGCAGTAATGTCGCGTAAACTGGAGGTAAACTGTGTATTAATGAACATTATCGAGTTTCGAGACTATATCCTGCAGAAATGTGTTTTAGGAGGCTTATAGTGATAAATAGCAGCTTTTGGCAGTTATGTAGCGTTAACTACAGGTAAACTGTGTATTAATGAACATTATCGAGTTTCGAGACAGTTATGACAGTTATGAACATTATCGCGTTAACTACAGGTAAACTGTGTATAATGAACATTATCGCGTTTTATCGAGACTATATCCTTCGTTTTGGGATTTAAGTGACAAATAGCAGCTTTTGGCAGTAATGTCGCGTAAACTGTGTATTAATGAACATTATCGAGTTTCGAGACTATATCCTGCAGAAATGTGTTTTAGGAGGCTTAAAGTGATACATAGCAGCTTTTGGCGGTAATGTCGCGTAAACTGGAGGTAACTGTGTATTATTGAACATTACCCAAATTTCAGTAAATGTCCAGCAGAAATGTGTTATAGTGGTAAACAGTTTTTGACGGTAATATGGCGTAAACTGTGTATTAATGAACATTATCGAGTTTCGAGACTATATCCTGCAGAAATGTGTTTTAGGAGGCTTAAAGTGATAAATAGCAGCTTTTGGCAGTAATGTCGCGTAAACTGGAGGTAAACTGTGTATTAATGAACATTATCGAGTTTCGAGACTATATCCTGCAGAAATGTGTTTTAGGAGCCTTAAAGTGATAAATACCAGCTTTTGGCAGTAATGTCGCGTAAACTGGAGGTAAACTGTGTATTAATGAACATTATCGAGTTTCGAGACTATATCCTGCAGAAATGTGTTTTAGGAGCTTAAAGTGATAAATAGCAGCTTTTGGCAGTAATGTCGCGTAAACTGGAGGTAAACTGTGTATTAATGAACATTATCGAGTTTCGAGACTATATCCTTTAGGAGGCAGAAATGTGTTTTAGGAGGCTTAAAGTGATAAATAGCAGCTTTTGGCAAAGTGTAATGTAGCAGCTTTTAAACTGGAGGTAAACTGTGTATTAATGAACATTATCGAGTTTCGAGACTATATCCTGCAGAAATGTGTTTTAGGAGGCTTAAAGTGATAAATAGCAGCTTTTGGCAGTAATGTCGCGTAAACTGGAGGTAAACTGTGTATTAATGAACATTATCGAGTTTCGAGACTATATCCTGCAGAAATGTGTTTTAGGAGGCTTAAAGTGATAAATACCAGCGTTATGGCAGTTAACTTCAGGTAAACTGATAATGTTCATTAATAACATTATATTTATCACTTTAATCCCAAAAAAGGATATAGTCTCGGCAGTAATGTCGCGTAAACTGGAGGTAAACTGTGTATTAATGAACATTATCGAGTTTTGAGACTATATCCTGCAGAAATGTGTTTTAGGAGGCTTAAAGTGATAAATACCAGCTTTTGGCAGAATGTCGCGTATGGCGTAAACTGTGTATTAATGAACATTATCGAGTTTCGAGACTATATCCTTTGTTTTTAGGGCTTAAAGTGACAAATAGCAGCTTTTGGCAGTAATGTCGCGTAAACTGGAGGTAAACTGTGTATTAATAAACATTATCGAGTTTCGAGACTATCCTGCAGAAATGTGTTTTAGGTTAAAGTGATAAATAGCTGCTTTTGACAGTAATGTCGCGTAAACTGGAGGTAAACTGTGTATTAATAAACATTATCGAGTTTCGAGACTATATCCTGCAGAAATGTGTTTTAGGAGCCTTAAAGTGATAAATAGCAGCTTTTGGCAGTAAACTGTCATTTTTGGCGTAAACTGGAGGTAAACTGTGTAAACTGTATTAATGAACATTATCGAGTTTCGAGACTATATCCTGCAGAAATGTGTTTTAGGAGGCTTAAAGTGATAAATAGCAGCTTTTGGCAGTAATGTCGCGTAAACTGGAGGTAAACTGTGTATTATTAATGAACATTATCGAGTTTCGAGACTATATCCTGCAGAAATGTGTTTTAGGAGGCTTAAAGTGATAAATAGCAGCTTTTGGCAGTAATGTCGCTCAAACTGGAGGTAAACTGTGTATTAATAAACATTATCGAGTTTCGAGACTATATCCTGCAGAAATGTGTTTTAGGAGGCTTAAAGTGATAAATAGCAGCTTTTGGCAGTTATGTAGCGTTAACTACAGGTAAACTGTGTATTAATGAACATTATCGAGTTTCGAGACTATATCCTTTGTTTTGGGCTTAAAGTGACAAATAGCAGCTTTTGGCAGTAATGTCGCGTAAACTGGAGGTAAACTGTATATTAATGAACATTATCGAGTTTTGAGACTATATCCTGCAGAAATGTGTTTTAGGAGGCTTAAAGTGATAAATACCAGCTTTTGGCAGAAAACTGGGTAAACTGTGTATTAATGAACATTATCGAGTTTCGAGACTATATCCTTCAGAAATGTTTTTAGGGCTTAAAGTGACAAATAGCAGCTTTTGGCAGTAATGTCGCGTAAACTGGAGGTAAACTGTGTATTAATGAACATTATCGAGTTTCGAGACTATATCCTTTGTTTTTAGGGCTTAAAGTGATAAATAACAGCTTTTGGCAGTAATGAGTCGGCGGGAAACTGGACAGGTAAACTGTGGGGAACATTATCAGGAGTCGGACTATATCCTGCAGAAATGTGTTTTAGGAGGCTTAAAGTGATAAATAGCAGACTTTTGGCAGTTATGTAGCGTTAACTGGAGGTAAACTGTGTATTAATGAACATTATCGAGTTTCGAGACTATATCCTTTGTTTTGGGCTTAAAGTGATAAATACCAGCTTTTGACAGTAATGTCGCGAAACTGGGTAAACTGTGTATTAATGAACATTATCGAGTTTCGAGACTATATCCTGCAGAAATGTGTTTTAGGAGGCTTAAAGTGATAAATAGCAGCTTTTGGCAGTAATGTCGCGTAAACTGGAGGTAAACTGTGTATTAATGAACATTATCGAGTTTCGAGACTATATCCTGCAGAAATGTGTTTTAGGAGCTTAAAGTGATAAATACCAGCTTTTGGCAGTAATGTCGCGTAAACTGGAGGTAAACTGTGTATTAATG
Source organism: Anoplopoma fimbria (assembly GCF_027596085.1). Lineage (NCBI taxonomy): Eukaryota > Metazoa > Chordata > Actinopteri > Perciformes > Anoplopomatidae > Anoplopoma > Anoplopoma fimbria. The sequence continues at coordinate 1,892 of NW_026553283.1, read as the reverse complement.
AACATTATCGAGTTTCGAGACTATATCCTGCAGAAATGTGTTTTAGGAGCTTAAAGTGATAAATACCAGCTTTTGGCAGTAATGTCGCGTAAACTGGAGGTAAACTGTGTATTAATGAACATTATCGAGTTTCGAGACTATATCCTGCAGAAATGTGTTTTAGGAGGCTTAAAGTGATAAATAGCAGCTTTTGGCAGTAATGTCGCGTAAACTGGAGGTAAACTGTGTATTAATGAACATTATCGAGTTTCGAGACTATATCCTGCAGAAATGTGTTTTAGGAGCCTTAAAGTGATAAATACCAGCTTTTGGCAGTAATGTCGCGTAAACTGGAGGTAAACTGTGTATTAATGAACATTATCGAGTTTCGAGACTATATCCTGCAGAAATGTGTTTTAGGAGCCTTAAAGTGATAAATACCAGCTTTTGGCAGTAATGTCGCTGTAAACTGGAGGTAAACTGTGTATTAATGAACATTATCGAGTTTATTAATGAACATTATCGAGACTATATCCTGCAGAAATGTGTTTTAGGAGGCTTAAAGTGTAAATAGCAGCTTTTGGCAGTAATGTCGCGTAAACTGGAGGTAAACTGTGTATTAATGAACATTATCGAGTTTCGAGACTATATCCTGCAGAAATGTGTTTTAGGAGGCTTAAAGTGATAAATAGCAGCTTTTGGCAGTAATGTCGCGTAAACTGGAGGTAAACTGTGTATTAATGAACATTATCGAGTTTCGAGACTATATCCTGCAGAAATGTGTTTTAGGAGGCTTAAAGTGATAAATAGCAGCTTTTGGCAGTTATGTAGCGTTAAACTGGGGTAAACTGTGTATTAATGAACATTATCGAGTTTCGAGACTATATCCTTTGTTTTGGGCTTAAAGTGACAAATAGCAGCTTTTGGCAGTAATGTCGCGTAAACTGGAGGTAAACTGTGTATTAATGAACATTATCGAGTTTGAGACTATATCCTGCAGAAATGTGTTTTTTAGGAGGCTTAAAGTGATAAATACCAGCGTTATGTCGCGTTAACTTCAGGTAAACTGATAATGTTCATTAATACAAGCTGCTATTTATCACTTTAAGCCCAAAAAGCAGGATATAGTCTCGGCAGTAATGTCGCGTAAACTGGAGGTAAACTGTATATTAATGAACATTATCGAGTTTTGAGACTATATCCTGCAGAAATGTGTTTTAGGAGGCTTAAAGTGATAAATACCAGCTTTTGGCAGAAATATGGCTGTAAACTGTGTATTAATGAACATTATCGAGTTTCGAGACTATATCCTTCAGAAATTTTTTAGGGCTTAAAGTGACAAATAGCAGCTTTTGGCAGTAATGTCGCGTAAACTGGAGGTAAACTGTGTATTAATGAACATTATCGAGTTTCGAGACTATATCCTGCAGAAATGTGTTTTAGGAGGCTTAAAGTGATAAATAGCAGCTTTTGGCAGTTATGTAAACTGCGTTAACTGACAGGTAAACTGTGTATTAATGAACATTATCGAGTTTCGAGACTATATCCTTTGTTTTGGGCTTAAAGTGACAAATTGGCAGTAATGTCGCGTAAACTGGAGGTAAACTGTGTATTAATGAACATTATCGAGTTTCGAGACTATATCCTGCAGAAATGTGTTTTAGGAGGCTTAAAGTGATAAATACCAGCGTTATGTCGCGTTAACTTCAGGTAAACTGATAATGTTCATTAATACAAGCTGCTATTTATCACTTTAAGCCCAAAAAGCAGGATATAGTCTCGGCAGTAATGTCGCGTAAACTGGAGGTAAACTGTATATTAATGAACATTATCGAGTTTTGAGACTATATCCTGCAGAAATGTGTTTTAGGAGGCTTAAAGTGATAAATACCAGCTTTTGGCAGAAATATGGC
>NW_026553282.1:0-3910 GCF_027596085.1 Anoplopoma fimbria | reverse complement strand
CAGCTTTTGGCGGTAATGTCGCGTAAACTGGAGGTAACTGTGTATTATTGAACATTACCCAAATTTCAGTAAATGTCCAGCAGAAATGTGTTATAGTGGTAAACAGTTTTTGACGGTAATATGGCGTAAACTGTGTATTAATGAACATTATCGAGTTTCGAGACTATATCCTGCAGAAATGTGTTTTAGGAGGCTTAAAGTGATAAATAGCAGCTTTTGGCAGTAATGTCGCGTAAACTGGAGGTAAACTGTGTATTAATGAACATTATCGAGTTTCGAGACTATATCCTGCAGAAATGTGTTTTAGGAGCCTTAAAGTGATAAATACCAGCTTTTGGCAGTAATGTCGCGTAAACTGGAGGTAAACTGTGTATTAATGAACATTATCGAGTTTCGAGACTATATCCTGCAGAAATGTGTTTTAGGAGCCTTAAAGTGATAAATAGCAGCTTTTGGCAGTAATGTCGCGTAAACTGGAGGTAAACTGTGTATTAATGAACATTATCGAGTTTCGAGACTATATCCTGCAGAAATGTGTTTTAGGAGGCTTAAAGTGATAAATAGCAGCTTTTGGCAGTAATGTCGCGTTAACTACAGGTAAACTGTGTATTAATGAACATTATCGAGTTTCGAGACTATATCCTGCAGAAATGTGTTTTAGGAGGCTTAAAGTGATAAATAGCAGCTTTTGGCAGTAATGTCGCGTAAACTGGAGGTAAACTGTGTATTAATGAACATTATCGAGTTTCGAGACTATATCCTGCAGAAATGTGTTTTAGGAGGCTTAAAGTGATAAATAGCAGCTTTTGGCGGTAATGTCGCGTAAACTGGAGGTAACTGTGTATTATTGAACATTACCCAAATTTCAGTAAATGTCCAGCAGAAATGTGTTATAGTGGTAAACAGTTTTTGACGGTAATATGGCGTAAACTGTGTATTAATGAACATTATCGAGTTTCGAGACTATATCCTGCAGAAATGTGTTTTAGGAGGCTTAAAGTGATAAATAGCAGCTTTTGGCAGTAATGTCGCGTAAACTGGAGGTAAACTGTGTATTAATGAACATTATCGAGTTTCGAGACTATATCCTGCAGAAATGTGTTTTAGGAGCCTTAAAGTGATAAATACCAGCTTTTGGCAGTAATGTCGCGTAAACTGGAGGTAAACTGTGTATTAATGAACATTATCGAGTTTCGAGACTATATCCTGCAGAAATGTGTTTTAGGAGGCTTAAAGTGATAAATAGCAGCTTTTGGCAGTAATGTCGCGTAAACTGGAGGTAGGTAAACTGTGTATTAATGAACATTATCGAGTTTCGAGACTATATCCTGCAGAAATGTGTTTTAGGAGGCTTAAAGTGATAAATAGCAGCTTTTGGCAGTTATGTAGCGTTAACTGGAGGTAAACTGTGTATTAATGAACATTATCGAGTTTCGAGACTATATCCTGCAGAAATGTGTTTTAGGAGGCTTAAAGTGATAAATAGCAGCTTTTGGCAGTAATGTCGCGTAAACTGGAGGTAAACTGTGTATTAATGAACATTATCGAGTTTCGAGACTATATCCTGCAGAAATGTGTTTTAGGAGGCTTAAAGTGATAAATACCAGCTTTTGGCAGTAATGTCAGTAAACTGGAGGTAAACTGTGTATTAATGAACATTATCGAGTTTCGAGACTATATCCTTCGTTTTGGGCTTAAAGTGACAAATAGCAGCTTTTGGCAGTAATGTCGCGTAAACTGTGTATTAATGAACATTATCGAGTTTCGAGACTATATCCTGCAGAAATGTGTTTTAGGAGGCTTAAAGTGATAAATAGCAGCTTTTGGCAGTAATGTCGCGTAAACTGGAGGTAAACTGTGTATTAATGAACATTATCGAGTTTCGAGACTATATCCTGCAGAAATGTTTTTAGGAGGCTTAAAGTGATACATAGCAGCTTTTGGCGGTAATGTCGCGTAAACTGGAGGTAACTGTGTATTATTGAACATTACCCAAATTTCAGTAAATGTCCAGCAGAAATGTGTTATAGTGGTAAACAGTTTTTGACGGTAATATGGCGTAAACTGTGTATTAATGAACATTATCGAGTTTCGAGACTATATCCTGCAGAAATGTGTTTTAGGAGCCTTAAAGTGATAAATAGCAGCTTTTGGCAGTAATGTCGCGTAAACTGGAGGTAAACTGTGTATTAATGAACATTATCGAGTTTCGAGACTATATCCTGCAGAAATGTGTTTTAGGAGCCTTAAAGTGATAAATACCAGCTTTTGGCAGTAATGTCGCGTAAACTGGAGGTAAACTGTGTATTAATGAACATTATCGAGTTTCGAGACTATATCCTGCAGAAATGTGTTTTAGGAGGCTTAAAGTGATAAATAGCAGCTTTTGGCAGTAATGTAATGACAGGTAAACTGTGTATTAATGAACATTATCGAGTTTCAGACTATATCCTTCAGAAATGTTTTTAGGGCTTAAAGTGATAAATAGCAGCTTTTGGCAGTAATGTCGCGTAAACTGGAGGTAAACTGTGTATTAATGAACATTATCGAGTTTCGAGACTATATCCTGCAGAAATGTGTTTTAGGAGGCTTAAAGTGATAAATAGCAGCTTTTGGCAGTAATGTCGCGTAAACTGGAGGTAAACTGTGTATTAATGAACATTATCGAGTTTTGAGACTATATCCTGCAGAAATGTGTTTTAGGAGGCTTAAAGTGATAAATAGCAGCTTTTGGCAGTAATGTCGCGTAAACTGGAGGTAAACTGTGTATTAATGAACATTATCGAGTTTTGAGACTATATCCTGCAGAAATGTGTTTTAGGAGGCTTAAAGTGATAAATAGCAGCTTTTGGCAGTAATGTCGCGTAAACTGGAGGTAAACTGTGTATTAATGAACATTATCGAGTTTTGAGACTATATCCTGCAGAAATGTGTTTTAGGAGGCTTAAAGTGATAAATAGCAGCTTTTGGCAGTAATGTCGCGTAAACTGGAGGTAAACTGTGTATTAATGAACATTATCGAGTTTTGAGACTATATCCTGCAGAAATGTGTTTTAGGAGGCTTAAAGTGATAAATAGCAGCTTTTGGCAGTAATGTCGCGTAAACTGCAGGTAAACTGTGTATTATTGAACATTACCCAAATTTCAGTAAAAACTGTGTATTAATGAACATTATCGAGTTTCGAGACTATATCCTGCAGAAATGTGTTTTAGGAGGCTTAAAGTGATAAATAGCAGCTTTTGGCAGTAATGTCGCGTAAACTGGAGGTAAACTGTGTATTAATAAACATTATCGAGTTTCGAGACTATATCCAGCAGAAATGTGTTTTAGGAGGCTTAAAGTGATAAATACCAGCGTTATGTCGCGTTAACTTCAGGTAAACTGATAATGTTCATTAATACAAGCTGCTATTTATCACTTTAAGCCCAAAAAGCAGGATATAGTCTCGGCAGTAATGTCGCGTAAACTGGAGGTAAACTGTATATTAATGAACATTATCGAGTTTTGAGACTATATCCTGCAGAAATGTGTTTTAGGAGGCTTAAAGTGATAAATACCAGCTTTTGGCAGAAATATGGCGTAAACTGTGTATTAATGAACATTATCGAGTTACTATATCCTTGTTTTGGGCTTAAAGTGACAAATAGCAGCTTTTGGCAGTAATGTCGCGTAAACTGGAGGTAAACTGTGTATTAATGAACATTATCGAGTTTCGAGACTATATCCTGCAGAAATGTGTTTTAGGAGGCTTATAGTGATAAATAGCAGCTTTTGGCAGTAATGTCGTTAACTACAGGTAAACTGTGTATTAATGAACATTATCGAGTTTCGAGACAGTTATGACAGTTATGTAGCGTTAACTACAGGTAAACTGTGTATTAATGAACATTATCGCGTTTCGAGACTATA
>NW_026553281.1:0-24882 GCF_027596085.1 Anoplopoma fimbria | reverse complement strand
AAGGCTGCGGCCCAGTCGGGACGGGACCCCGGGGAAGGCTGCGGCCAGCCGGGACAGCGACGGGTCAGGAGGTGCAGGAGTCGGCCGGAGCGCCGACAAGTCAAGAGGTGCAGGAGTCGGCCGGAGCGCCGACGAGTCAAGAGTCGGCAGGAACGCCGACAGAACAGGAATCGGCAGGGCGCCGATGCGTCCAGGAGTCAGCCTGGACAGGAGTCGGCTGGAACGCCGAAGGGTCAGAGGTCGGCCTGAACGCCGACTGGACAGGCGTCAGCTGGAAAGCCGGCGGGACAGGAGGTGCAGGCAGTCTGGAAAGCCGGCGAGACAGGCGCAGTCTGGAAAGCCGGCGAGACAGGCGCAGTCTGGATAGCTGGCGAGACAGGCACAGTCAGGAAAGCCGGCAGGACAGGCGCAGTCTGGATATCCAGCGAGACAGGCACAGTCAGGAAAGCCGGCAAGACAAGCTTAGGGACAGGCTGAGCGAAGGTCTGCGAAATGGCTGTCGTGAGCTGCTGAACCTGGTTAAACAGGGCAGTCCAGGCCTGGTTGCTGCTCGCCAGGCGTGACAAACATCAGCGGTGTTGGTGACAACCTTGGTCTCGCGTCTCTGGAGCGCCTCTTCAATGAACCCGAACCGGGCCTGTGACGAGGTGTCGAACGCTGGGTCCATGTCGTGGCCAGATCGTACTGTCACGGTTGGTGTGTGGACCCAAGAGCAGTACGACGAGGAGACAGATAAAGTTCTGGAGCTTTATTTGAAGCTGTGAACACAGCAGACAGACAGGCAGGATATGACTCACAGTGGGAAACAGGCAAGGGATCAGGCAATCGTGTCTGTACCTAGACTGGGGTCGTGCCTCCTGCTGTGGCCCTGCTGACACCCACTGCTACTACCATTATTATTATTATTAGTCACATTACTATTACTATTCCCTGTACCATTACGCATTTTGGCTTTGCTTCCAACCTGGAACCCTTTTTTGCTTTCTTTCCTCGCAAGTTTCCACGAATCGTTGTGGGACCTTGACCGTGCGCGTGCCTCCTGCTGTGACCCGGCTGACACCCACTGCTACTTCGATTGTTATTATTATTATTATTAGTCACATTACTAATACTATTCCCTATATCATTATTGAAATTCTACTATAGTCATTGCTGCGTTATTATAAGTAGTCTTAATTTTTTCCTTCGTTACTCTGCTTACTACTCTGATTATATGAATCATTTATGTCAATAACATTGAATGTGTTGTAACTCTGTTATGTTGTTCATTCTGTACACATGACATCTATTGCATTCTGTCCATCCTGGGAGAAGGATCCCTCCTCTGTCGCTCTCCCATAGGTTTCTTCCTTTTTTCTCCCTGGTAAGGGTTTTTTTAGGGAGTTTTTCCTGTGCCGATGTGAGGGTTCCGGGACAGAGGATGTCGCATGTGTACAGATTGTAAAGCCCTCTGAGGCAAATTTGTAATTTGTGATTTTGGGCTATACAAAATAGTCTGAATTGAATTGAATCATCATCACCACCACCACCAGTGTCTGGACTCCAAGGGGTTGTGCTTCGCTGATCTCAGCGTTGGGCCCCTCTAATATACGGCTTGGCCATGGAGTCCAATAGCCAAATACTTTGTATTATTCATTCTTATGCATGTGTAATACATTATTGTATACTTTATTGAAGTCTCTCCTGATTGAAATATATTATCAATTTTAACGGTTGATCTAACATGATATGATCAAAACGGACCTCTTTTCTCATTTCCTGGTTGAACACAATCTAGTCTAACTGGACCATATTCTCATTGCCTGGTATAATGTGACTGTCTTCTGTTTTATCCTGTCTCAGGTGACTCCTGCAATCTTTTCCCTGGTCGAACCCGACCCCAACTATCTGTGCTGTGGTCTAACATGACCACCATCTATCCTTTCCTGCAGTCTGTCGAGACCCCGCCATTTATTCTGTGATCTGTTGCAATCCCACCATATTTTACTGTGGTCTATCCAGACCTGCTGTATCCTGTTGTGCAGTCTATCCAGACCCCATTTCCTGTTCTGTGGTCTATCCTCAAACTCAAGGAACTCAAGGACAATTATATCCGGCCCGCGAGAAAATATGTCTATCATAACTGGCCCGCCGGTAAATAGGAATATATCCATCCATTCATCCATTTTCCGTAACCTGCTTATCCAGTTAAGGGTCGCAGGGGTGCTGGAGCCTATCTCAGCTGTCAATGGGCGAAGGCAGGGTACACCCTGGATAGGTCGCCAGTCTGTCGCAGGGCTGACATATAGAGAAAAACAACCACGGGCAATTTAGAGTCTTCAATGAACCTACGCTGCATGTCTTTGGACTGTGGGAGGAAGCCGGAGAACCCGGAGAGAACCCACGCTGACACGGGGAGAACCACAGAAGGTTGTCCAGCCCGGGAATTGAACCCCGGCCCCTCTTGCTGTGAGGCGACAGTGCTAACCACTACACCACGCGTGAATAGGAATATAGTTACATTTAAATAAGCCTCACAAATATATGGCTCAACAAAAAGTAGACTCTTAAAACAGGGGCTTTCACAGTTGATGGAAAAGGGAAAATACTTCATTACATATTGTGGATGAGCGCTGACATGACTGATACTGTACAGCTGTCAATCTTCATACGTGGAATGGACTCGAGTTAATGCGTTACAGAGGAACTTTTTGGAATTAAATCAATGCATGGCACAACCACGGGAAAATACATATTTGAGCAAGAATCTAAATGCGTGAGTGAAATGAAACTGCCATGAAATCAGAGGATCGGTTCGATCCCTGGCTCCGGCAGTCCATGTCGATGTGTCCTTGGGCAAGACACTTAACCCCAAATTGCTCCCGCAGGCTGTTTCCTGCGGTGTATGTATGTATGTGTATGAATGTTAGTTAGGGTCCTGATGTTCAGGTGGCACCTTGCATGGTAGCTCCTGTCATCAGTGTATGAATGGGTGTGAATGGGTGAATGATTAGTAATGTAAAAGCGCTTTGAGTGGTCGGAAGACTAGAAAAGCACTATACAAGTACAGTCCATTTACCATTTACCATTTACATGTTTGCATGCATTAATGCTCAAAACCCGCCTTGTTTTTTCTCATCCTGGCTGTCTTGCAGTGCCTCTTCGCACCCTCTCTGTGAAACGATCTGTTAGAGCGCTTGCTCCTCCCCCCAGACAGCCAAATCTGCCCTGATTGGTCAGCTAGCCCACTCTGTTGCGATGGTCAACCGCGCAGCGCATATGCGGAAATGTCTTGCCCCTTACCACCAACAGAATTCAGCTCCCTGAGCCCCAAAACAGTGTTGTAGCTTTGATTATCGATATTAGCGGCATCTGTGCTGCCCTACCAGTATGAACGTGAGTCAGTTATTAATGTCAGGAGGAAGAAGCCGACCAAAACAACCGTCACAACCAGGGCTAGAGCAGGATGTTTCACAGTGGTGAGTTGTTAACAGTTTAATTACTGCACTATATAGCTAACGCTAGTATTAGGCTTTAGGCCTATGCTGTGCTGTAAAACACGAGTCCTTCTCTTTATCTAAGAAGCTAAGAATTACACTCACGTTGCCTCTAAATTTGCTACTAACACATGTTCCCTGTAAAATACCAATGTGTTTTATTAGTGACTTTGGTTATATTACTTAGAGCACAGCAGATTTAGAGATTACAGATTTGTGTTGTATACATTAAAAAACTAGTACTAGATAGTAACAACAGTACTATAAAATGTAGCTGCATTTAACAATCCCCTCCTGGCTGTTATTATGTTTGTAAACTGTAATATGATTTTTGCTTCCTGGATTAATATTTGTCCGATGCAGTGATGTTGCTTCCTGAGTCATTATTTGCTTTATTAGAGCTGACTATGGACGTTTGAGGCGTAGTATAGAAGAGGAGTAAGTTGTTTTTACATATAATGAAATCTGTGTAATCTACATCTGAACACAATTGTTTCATTATAACACAAGATCATAAGAACTAATGAAGAAATGAGAATTGTTTATTTTCCTCCAAATTACTATTTCTTATTAAATATAAAAAAAATGCAAATAAAAAAGAAACATTTGTTGATACTGTATGGATAGTTTTTAGTTGCAATGGTATTGATGTGTGATCCTCTCCATACAGGCGATACCGGCCTCTCAACTACCGTGGCTTTGTCAGCTGGTGAGGCTCGCCATCCCGTCATGTGTTGTATTTCAGAAACACAGGGAATTTCCTGATCTGGCTGGTCGGAATGTTGGCTTCAGGCTGCTCCTTGACAGAAAAGGAGGCAGGCAACACTTTCTCCTTTGAGGGTCTCTCACACTGGGACGACAAACACGAGCCTCATCAGTTCATCCATGTACTCTGTAAAAACATAGCCTTTAAACAGTAATTTTATTGTTTTAAACTAAGTATGCTTCCTTATTTATATTTTAAAGGTATTTCACATTTTGTGTTCATTGTATTATGTTTGTTATAAAAATTGTTAAAATAATGTTATTGTATGTAGGGTCTGTTTTAACTGGATTTGCTATGCATTCACCCTTTGACTATGGGAACAAGACCTTACAGACAGCTGTTCCTGCAGATGTTGTTGCTTGCTCACGTTCCTCAATTTCATAATAATAAATGTAAAGGCACAACCTACAATAAAATAATGCAAAGTCAAAGGTTTACAAGAATGTATGCCCGAAATATGAAATTCTGGAGTTTTCATGAAACTGCTCTGTATTCCCCATAGTCCACATAAGAGTATTTCACAAGTCTACAATGTTAGCAAGTGCTATATCTAAAAATGAAACACAAAAGCACATTAAATGTATAACATACCTTAGCTTCTCAGGTGAGTATCCCTCAGAGTACCCGGACAGCTGAGTACCAACAGATACCATCCTTTGAGAAGTCTGTGTGCCCTCTGAGACTGTTTGTGGATGGTCTGTTGTCGGTACCGGGTCCTTCTGTGATGTACTCAAAAAGACAGAGACACATTTATTCATTAAAACTAATTTGCATCAGATGAAACGGTCAACATGTCAGGCACCTTGGAAGGACTCAGAAGCGGACATAGAAAATGAGGATTTACTTGATGGGGATCAGGCAGAGGCAAACAGGATCAGGCAGAGGGAAAACAGTGGGAGGCCACAGTCCAAAAGTGGCAAAGGTCAGAGGTACAGGCAAGGGCTAAGGCAGAGGCTAAGGCAGAGAGCAGTCTGATGTCGAAATCCAAAAGGTCAGGTAGGGAGGCAGAGGTACAGGCAAGGGCTTGGCAAAAATCAGCGTTGTCTAGGGAAAAGAGCAAAAGTCACTGACAGGTCAACAAGGCTTGGAAAAATGGTGGGCTTGGAACAATGCTGGAGAGCTTGGTGAGAACACAAGACAATCTGGCAGAGGCTTAAATAGGGATCCTGATTGGCTTGATAATGGAGGTGATTGTTTGCAGGTGATGACACAGGCAGGTCAGCTCTAGGAGGACACACCCCCATAAACCACCAGAGGGCAGGAGTACTGAGGTCAGGCTGTGACAGTACCCCTCCCCCTACGGACGCCTCCTGGCGTCCTATCCAAAGCACTGGGATTGTCATGGTGAAAATCCCTGATTAGGGAATGGTCCAGGATAAACCTGGCTGGAATCCAGCTCCTCACCTCTGGTCCGAAACCCTCCCAGTCAGCAAGGTACTGGAGACCCCTACCCCTGCGGCGGACCTTCAACAACTTCTTTACAGTGAAGGCCTCTCCACCAATGATGAATCTGGGAGGAGGAGGGGGCTTAGAGGGTTGCACAACAGGCTTGACTTGTGAAACATGAAAAGCAGGGTAGATGCGTCGCATGGTTAGGGGCAGGGAAAGTCTAACTGTGGAGGTATTGATGAGCTTCGATATTGGGAAAAGGCCCAACAAACCTGGGTGCCAGATTACGGGATAGGACCTTCAGGGGCAGATTCCTGGTGGAAAGCCAGACCTTCTGTCCCATACGGTGGCGGGGAGCTGCAGATCAATGTTTGTCAGCCCGTTTCTTGAAGTAGGCCACAGACTGCAACAGGCCGGCCCGAGCCCGCTTCTAAGTTCGCCGACACTGCCGAACAAACGCCTGGGCGGAGGGAACTGCCACTTCCTCCTCCTGAGCGGGGAACAGTGGGGGCTGGTAGCCTAGACAACACTGGAAAGGGGAAAGACCAGTAGACGTAGTGGGTAGAGAATTATGAGCATATTCAATCCAGGGAAGCATCTTACTCCAGGATGTGGCGCAGGAGGAGGTCATGCACCGGAGGGCCACTTCCAGCTCCTGGTTTGCCCTCTCCGTCTGGCCGTTCATCTGGGGGTGAAAACCAGAAGTCAGGCTGGCTGAAGCGCTAATGAGTTTGCAAATTGCCCTCCAGAACTGGGCGGAGAACTGTGGACCTCTGTCAGAGACGATGTCTTGGGGTAGACCAGGGCTATTCAACCTCCTTAACAAGTGGGCCAAAAGGAAAACCGCTGGTGGTTCATGGGCCACACATACAAAACTTATGTCAATTAATCGCTACAAATAAATCGTACTTAAAGCAGTGTTAACTTAATAGATATAGTGCTAAATGGAATAAACTTGTAAGACGCATTCCTTTCTTTTTCACTTTTAATTGCATCTTTATAACAATTCTTGATCTTACATATTTTGGACACATATTTTTAATAGCAATTTTTAAAGGGCCTCTTCAAAGAGTCCAGGCTTAGGGGATGCTATCATGGCTCTCTGTTGTTCCGTGCAAAACTGACCAAGAGCCATTTGACTCCGTTCAAACGATGCTTGCAGCACCTGTAATTTCTTTCTCCGTTCCTCCGAGCCCGCGGGATAACTGGAAGCAAACGAGCCGTGATTTGAGTGGTAGTGCCTCTTCACATTGTATTCCTTAATCACGGAAATGGCTTCGTTGCACACTAAACACATCGGTTTACTACTTGCGGCGGATGGCAAAGTAAATAAATATTTTTCAGTCCATTCGCTATTGAATTGGCGATTTTCACCATCAACCTTCCTTTTTTTTGGCTTAGAAAGAGACATCTTGGAGCTGTTGTTAGCCTAGCTTGGTGGGCAGAATGGTCTCAGGGGATGTTTCTCCGTGGTCTGCAAGCATAAAATGCAATGTGACCTTGACTGAGCCGTTGGCAGGTGCAGACAGAGCGGATGTAATCCTGTTGCCGTATAATTCTTTATATAATTCTTTCAGAACAATACATTATTTCTATTAAATATATAATTTATACCTTTTAATATATATATTTTTTTCATTCATTCTATCTATTTTAATAAGTGTGTTCACATAAGTCTAAATACGTATTTATTTGTTTTTCCTTCAGTTGCGTTGCCTCCAGCGCAACAATATATGTATTAGAGCCAGTGGCGGCTGGTGCTAAAAAATCTGGGGGCGCACTGGCGGGCGGGGATTACAACACAACAATAAACTACTTGAACATAAATTTTGCTCTCCTCTCCTTCAGGCCAGCAAATTTTTCAATGACTTTCTGATTGAAATCTGTCATTTCACAAACAAGTCTCTTTTCCATGGAGAGCATGGCCAGTGCATTCAGCCTCTCCTGGGTCATGGTGTTTCTGAGGAAGGTTTTCACTCTTTTCAAGGTTGAGAAGCACCTCTCTGCTTCAGCTGTGGTCATGGGTGTGGTGATGAGGATCTTTAAGAGAGTGACAGTTTCTGAAAAGACATCTTCAAGATTGTTTTCCATGAACAGCTGGAACAGGTCCACTGCACCACAACAGGCTCTGAACTCTACTTTGCTGTAGATGAGACTGAGCTCTGTCTTCAGTTTGCTTCCATTCAGCATTTTGTAGGCCTTCAGCGTGCTTTGTAGTGTCTCTTCAGGAAATGCCCCCTGATGGTCCTCAAACCTGTCCCCCTGCAGCAAGGTTGCACAGACAAGATGGTCGGTGAAGGAGAAGCCTTTTTCCTCCACCGAACGCCTCGAGGGGATTGCTGTTCGTGAAACAACCGAATTTTCGTTTGCTGTCGCCATGTCTCCTCCTGTCTTCTCGTTGTTGTTTTTTTCTGTCTGCTCCGTGTGCGCGTGGGCGTGTCTGTCGCTCTTTGAGTGACAGGCACGGCTCCGTTGCCAGGGGAGTGACTTTGACTGACAGGTATCATGAATCAATCAGACTGGATGAAAAATGAGCCCAAGCACGCTGATTGGCCAGGGGCGCAGAGAGCTGCGCCCGGAGGAGAATCTTGAAGTGACCAATTAGAGACCAGCATGAAGTCACATGGAAGCCAAAAGTTTAAGAGGCCACATACACACTCATTTGGCCGGTGCCCCTCGCTATTGAAATGCATGAAACAACCCAGAATAAACCCAATATTGAATGGAAAGGCATAAAAATTTAAAAGTAAAACCCATTGTATGAGTGAACACTGAACAGACGTGGTAATTACTTTTTATTATGTAATTTATGTTTACTGTGTCTATACTTTTTTCCTGAAATTTTGATGGGGAGGCGCCTAGCGCCCTTCCTCCTCCTGACCGGCCGCCACTGATTAGAGCCCTTATCCAATCAGATAATTTCCCTGGGAAGCTGTCTCTGGGTAAAAAAAAAAAGATTCTCTTCAAAATCCTGAGAGAATACCCTCGCTGTTGACGCTAATGGGGACTAGGGCCTCGTGGTAAAAGTCACGGCCCGCGTGTGTAAACACGGTGTAATATGATTCATATATTTATTTATTTATTTTCTTTTATAATTTTTTTTTTTTTTTTACAGGCAACATCTTGCGGGCCAGATAAAAAGTAAGATGGGCCGTATTCGTCCCGAGGGCGCTAGTTGAATAGGCCTGGGGTAGACCATGAAGCTTAAAAACATGAGTGATGACTAATTCTGCTGTTTCCCTTGCTGTGGGCAACTTCTTTAATGGGACAAAGTGTACTGCTTTGGCGAATCTGTCGACAATGGTAAGGATGCAGGTGTTACCTTCAGACGGGCAGTCCAGTCACAAAGTCAAGGGCAATGTGGGACCAGGGGCGATGGGGAACAGGAAGAGGTCTTAGGAGGCCAGCCGGGGTCTGTTGCTGTTCTTGTTCCGAGCACACGTGTCACAGGCAGCCACAAAATGCTCCACCTCCTCCTTCATGGAAGGCCACCAGAAGGCCACATGCCAACTTGGAGCCATGTCCCCAGGTCAACACCTCTGGGCAAACAAACAAGCAGTTAGGTGGTCCATTACCAGGGACTGCCCTTGATTCTGGGCCTCCAGCACTTGAGATTCAATGTCCAAGAGCGCAGCCCCGACTAGGCTCTTGGTGGGCAGAATGGTCTCAGGGGATGATGGCTTCTCTTCTGTGGCACAGGGCTGTGCCTGTTTCTTGAAGTAGGCCACAGACTGCAACAGGCAGGCCCGAGCCCGCTTCTAAGTTCGCCGACACTGGCGAACAAACGCCTGGGCGGAGGGAACTGCCACTTCCTCCTCCTGAGCGGGGAACAGTGGGGGCTGGTAGCCTAGACAACACTGGAAAGGGGAAAGACCAGTAGACGTAGTGGGTAGAGAATTATGAGCATATTCAATCCAGGGAAGCATCTTACTCCAGGATGTGGCGCAGGAGGAGGTCATGCACCGGAGGGCCACTTCCAGCTCCTGGTTTGCCCTCTCCGTCTGGCCGTTCATCTGGGGGTGAAAACCAGAAGTCAGGCTGGCTGAAGCGCTAATGAGTTTGCAAATTGCCCTCCAGAACTGGGCGGAGAACTGTGGACCTCTGTCAGAGACGATGTCTTGGGGTAGACCATGAAGCTTAAAAACATGGCGAAACGTGGCGAAGACTCTGGAGAGGGCATCTGGCTTGATGTTCCTGGAACCTGGGCGGTAAGACAGAGAAATTGAAGCGTGAGAAGAACAGAGACCATTGAGCTTGCCGGGCATTAAGGCGTTTAGCTGTCTTAACGTATTCAAGGTTTCTGTGATCAGTCCAAACAATGAAGGGTAGAAACTTGACCGCCAGCAGTTCCCGGTCTCCTATGCTGTATAGGGCCACTTTAAATGCAATATATATATCCTACATCATGGAGGATTGCATTATGTGAGGACCATCTATAGCGCTACGCAACATATGTTGACATATATGAAAAATCTGCTTAGTTAGGGCAGGCACTGTATGACAGGTTACGATAACAACCAAGGAGAGACGTGTATATGTCAAATGGGCATGTGTCATTAAAGTTCTTTCACTTTCAATTGAGTCCCAGTTTGAGCAGAACTGATGCCCCACTGTGTGTTTATTCCTCCATAATCATCTTCAGTCTAGTAGAGCATGCACATTAGAAGCACTGAACAAACCAACTCTGCTGACAACATAACCAGGGTTCAATACCCAGGATGTGCCAATTTGGGGAGTAAATTTGATTAAAAGCGACGACTATTTGAATATTTGACAGGATTTGTGTTTTCAGTAGGGCCAGTAGGGTTGGGATTGAGTACTACAAACAATTCAGGAAGTCCAAAACTATTTCAATCAGGAGAGATCATTCAAATTAGGAAAAGATAATCGTTTATTATTGACAGATGATATGTGATGATAAAGTCTTGACAAATGCCGTTTCTCAATACCAAGTATGGTCAAGTATGGACTTGCAAACTTGCAAGTTCATACTTGGATAGTTCGACTCGGGAGTACAAACTCCCGAGGATGGGAGGACGCAGTACGGTCATTTTGCAATTGGAACAGCAGCGAACTTGATGACGTCACCAACGTCACGACGTCACCAACTCAGCTCGTCGGTCCCGCCTACTCCGGTTATCTTCAGTCATATATATTGACAATAAAACGAAATATGATATAAAACACAACCCTGCCTTTTTTCATTTTCATTTAGAAAATATTAAAATATTAATATGTATATGTTTTGTGTTACATCTGCAACCACAACCACAGAGACACCGGAGCCAGCGGCACATCTGGAGGAGCCTTGCCGAGATCAGGCTGCTGTCAGCGGGCTGCATGAGCACCACCGCCCGGTCTCCTCTCTGGTCCTCTCATATCTCCGACAAACGTCGGCGCTTTTTTCAAACAGGCTCTATCTTGATAAATTGACCGCATATTTTAAGTCTTAACAACTACATTCTCGCTTAAAAAAATGTTAAAACTAAATTCCGTTACACAACAACAGCAGTATTTAGACAGTTATAACTGACAGTTGTGAGCCGTCTCCGCTACTGTCATCTCTTGTTTGCTGGTGAAATGCATTCTGGGATACTTGGCTGTCCAAAGTCCACACAAGTCTACTCCGATGCATCCTCGATATAATGGGCGGAGCGAGGACACATCCGGGTATCTGGACCGTACTTGGCTGAATGCGAACTTGTGTATTGGAACAGTACTTGGGCCGCGCTAGATGACGTTTCACAAGTTCACGAGGACACAAGTACAGAGAAGTTCACATATTGAGAAACGGCCAGAGTCTTTGGCGCTTGGACTCTAAGGGGAGATTTGTTATCAGGGGGTGTCGGCCCTGAGCAGCAGCAAGATAAATCCCCCCATGGAGTCCAGACACTGGTGGTGGCTGATGAGGCTGATAGAATGATGAGTTGATGAAGCTGATCAATTTGCGAAGATTGGCCGGAGATGGGGAGGTGGAGGGCGCGTAGCAGCAGCATGAACATACTGAAGGTAGAGAGACAGTCATATTTAAAAGAGACAGCAGCAAGATGATAGGCTAACGATGTAATGATGTCGCTGTATTATTGGATAGAGACCGGCTGATCTAAACAGCTGATATCATGACTGACACCCCCGAACAATGACAGCGAGGATATTATGAGTGAGCATGCGTGAGGAGAGAGTGACAGATGTATGAGAAATAAACCATGAGACTAAGCATACAGGAGTGTTGTCTTCCTGTCTGAACTTGCGCTAGAGCTTCATTTAGAAACACATTGCTGCTTTGGATCATTTAATAGGATTCCTAAACAAGAAAAATATTGTTCCCTGTTCTTGTTCCCTTTAAACATGTGCCTGAATATTTCCAAATATGCCCATGCTACATTGTTATTGTGTGTTTTTTGTGTATTGTGTATATAGAACATGTTTGGCTCTGGTATACACTTACTTGCTTCATAGAATTGTCCAACTGCTTTACTATTACTACTCCATCTTCTTTTTTATATTTTAAAGTCTGGAAATAATGAAAATTACCAGTGGCATTATGTTGATTTATTTACTGCTGTGATGAATCACATGGATCATTAGATCCTAATCTAACTCTGCTACCTTGCACCATATAAAGTGTGTGTCTACAGTACCTTAACTGTCACCCCTCTCTATGCTTGCCACACTTCAGGACCCTCTGCCCAGTCCCTAACTAAGCCAGCCCTGTGCCCCCCTCCTCCAGGTCGCTGGGTTTATCCCAGGGTTGGCTCGTGATACTGATGTACAGGGACAGTTGGGTTTCCTGGCTTTAAATCAAGGCCAGCACTCAGCCTGAGAGACAACGCTCCATTCAAAAGGAGTGTCCATTTCACAGGGGCGAGCTAGTAGTTATTCAATCCACTGCTGCCTCTCTCTCATGGCCCTGCCCGAACAACACACACACAAACACACTCAGGAAGCATTTTCATAAAAAAGGCACACAGCTCGAGATCAAGTAAAATAGAAGTTGGCTGAGCTACAAAGATATCATATGTAGCTTTTCATCTGTCACATTAAGATGACTATTAGTGTCCTCGAACAATAAACAGCATCTCCGTCGGCATCACTTAATACAGTGCAATACTCATCCCTGCAGTTCGACAAATATTCCATCCGCTCTGGCAGCGCACATTTATCTGCGTAATGATGCAGTCACCTCATTCAAGGCAAATTTTAATGCAAAAATACTTTCGGATTAACTGTCATTTGGCTTATGCCAGTGCTCTGCAATAATCAAGTCAACAATCAATCCAACTTGCTTCTGCTTAGATGGTCTAAAATGTGAGTCTCCGCTTGCACCTGTTTCCTTTTTATTCATGTATTACATCTGTTAATACATCAGTGACATTACAGTCAATTAAATTGAAAATCACATGTTAAATTCCACCATTCTTTTGGTTATTTGTTATTGGACCAATGTGCCTGATTGTCACTGGTTTTCAGATGGGGAATGAATGAAATAGAATTCTCAATTAAGTTCCTGAATTCAGTTCTTCTGGTTCCATGGTTCCAGGAGGTGTACTCCAGAAGGGCTGATGGATTCTCCAAGTGTGTGGAACTCTACTCAAGGGATGAACAGCACTCTCAAGGTTTTCCCTCATTTGGTGTTTTGATGATGGTGATGGAGAGTGCTTACTAACTGAGTGTGTGTGTCTGGTTGTGGGGGGGTATTTACATTCTGTAATGGACTCCTATTTAATAACCGTGCCCGCTGCTACTCCGTCAAGCTGAATATATATTATCTAGCCTTTGGAAAAACAAAAAAGCAATTATAGAGAGACGCAGACAGAAGGTCTACAATATGCATTTGAAGAATATATCTAGGATGTCAAACTGATTCAGCACTGAAAACGGGTTAAAAAAGATAAAGACAGAAGCTAAAGCCTATAGATTACAGTGTCAAAGTGAAGCCCCACATCACCTGGTAATCAAGACAGAAGAAAATGTTAGAAACAACACTGTTCCTGTAAAGCCGGGAAGGCTTTCCAGAGTGATATTGCGGCATAAAAGGAGGGGATGCACTTGATAACTGTAGATGCAAGTGGCTAAATCAAGATGACAAGATTTTACTATGTACCCTCTTTGACCACTATGTGGTTTATAATAATAATGTGGCGCAGTCCGTATTTCTGCTGGTTGACACCACAGGAAATGAAGTAACTGCAGAAGTAGACTTACAGTAATTTGCCCAACAAAATATGAGATATTAAGTTCTTGTTATGTTTATAGAGACCTAAATAAACTTTTTTTAACAAAACTTTTCTTTGTTCAAGCTGATATTCATCTCTTGGCTTTTAGTTAGTTGTTTCTAAAATTTATTCTGCTGTTTCTCTGCTGTGCAACGGTAAAAACAGTAAGCAGAGACAAAGTGTCACATTCACTAATACATAGAAGTGGTCTTGCACACACAAAATTGTTCTTACCACAATAAATATATTAGGAATCAGAATCATTATAATTCGACAGGTGCGTGTCCGCTATTCACAATCAGCATACTACCATGCCCCTCTTTCTCTATGTAAGGAAATACGTTTGCCTAGAGAAAGCGGGGAAGTTGTTGTAAAAGAGAGAAAATTGGCCTCTAAATAATAAAAAAAAACAGCTACTGCAGAAATTGAGACAATAGTGTGTTTCACTAAACTTTCAATGTCAGTCGGATATGTTCAAAAAATTAGGGTGAAGTTAAGATATCCAGCAAAGACTTTCGCCCAGAGGTTCTGTTTTCATATGTGTATTAGTGCTTTGCAAAATAGTAAGGAGCTTCATTTATAAAGTTGAAATTTTAATTATAAATTGCCACCTTCAAATGTTGCGCTTCTTTTTTGCATGTCTAATAATTCTGTTAAGTCTCTATTTAGATAAAGATTAGGCTACACTTAGAATTATACTATTTGTAGTATAATATTACAGTGGTGGATGCCTTAACTCCAGAGTGTTGTTAATTCCAAAAGACAACATTTATTGATAAAAAATACATTTGATCATTTGTAAAATTAAAAAAAGTTTGCTGTCCTGCTTTCTGGCATGCTCGTGTTTTAACTGGCCGGTCTAGCAGCAATCTAACAGCATCGTTAACTACATTTATATAACCACAGTAACATAATATCATATTTTTCTTTTTTGAAGGTCTTATGGCATCACAATAAAAAATAAAAGCTTCGGTATAGATATATATATATATATTCTAATAATGTGTCACAGTTCTGCTTCCATACAAAGGAGCTCAGTTGCCCTCAAAGACCCCCATCCAGGGGACTGCAATTCACAAGAGCATCCTTGAACAACTCATTGATATCCTTTCACATCCACCTAAACTGGCATACCCTGACTTTGAACTGCCCTTTGTTCACCACACGGATGCCTATCAACAGGGACTCGGTGCAGTCTTATACCAGCGACAGAGTGGAAAGATGAGTCATTGCATATGGCTCAAGAACCCTGACCCCTGCAGAAAAGAACTACAACCTCCACTCTGGGAAACTGGATTTCCTGGCTTTGAAGTGGGCAGTATGTGAAAGGTTCAGGGACTATTTGTTTTATGCACCACATTTCACAGTGTATACAGACAATAAGCCACTGACATATGTGATGAGCATGGCAAAACTGAACGCAGCAAGCTACAGATGGGTTGGAGAGCTTGCCGACTTAAGATTCAATATTAAGTACAGACCAGGAAAAGTTCATGTGGATGCTGACACGCTCTCCCGCCTCCCACTGGACATTGACAGTTATGTTGAGAAGTGTATTAAAGAGCTCACCAGAGATGCCATCTGTGTTACTTGGGAGAGAAGTGAGGCCGCTAAGCAACGCAACATGGCTTATGTTGCCTCTCTTAACCTAGCACAAAGTTCAGAGTCACAGTGCCCCTGTATCAAGCAAAAGAAACCTGTAGTCCATGTCAGGGCACCAATGGGAAGCATCACGACCAGCGCGCCTTTGGAGTTGGTGTCTATAGACTACATGCATTTGGAGCAGAGCAAGGGTGGATATGAATATATTTTAGTAGTTGTAGACCACTTCACGAAATAAGTCAGGTAGAACAGCTACAGAGAAAATATTCAGTGACTTAATCCCTCGCTTTGGGTTCCCAGCCAGACTGCACCACAACCAAGGCCGTGAATTTGAAAATGCTCTGTTTAAGACCCTGCAGCAGCTGGCCAGGGTGTGTCACTCCAGGACAACCCCGTACCATCCACAGGGAAATCCTGCTGAGAGATTCAACCGGACACTACTGAGAGGAGGGCCAGGAAAGCTTAGGTCCTACTGGGAACAAACAGTGTATATCATTAAAGAACAAATAAATGAGAACCCTATTTACAAAGTGTGTCCAGAGACAGGTGTCGGTAAGGTCCGTACTCTTCACAGGAATCTTCTCCACCTTGTAAATGACTTGCCTGTGAGTATGGCTAAACATTCAAAGGACAAACCACCAACTAAAGAAAGACAAAAGAATAAGAGCCTAGTTGAAAGGCATGGCACAAGAGAATCACCCCAAAGCAGTGATCCATCCGACTCCAATGAGGATGTCCCCAGAACATAGTACTGGTTCAGAGTACCAAGAGCAGCTGAGTCACAAAGGCTAAATGTGACTCGGACCTATATGCCTCAGAGAGACCCAGTGATTTCTCCATCCGTAAATGAGCAGGCGGGGCCGGCTACACCAGCAAGAGAATCCAGACTAAATCCCAGGTTTGCAGCAGAGGAGCATGCAATGATGGAGCAAGAACAATCCAGTGAACAGGAATATGAGCAAATGAGGGAATGTGAAAACAAACAGGTTGCAGAGTATTACAATGAACAGAATGTGGAACATGGACAAGAACCAGCCAGATATGACGCCCACAATGACCGGCCTGCATCCCCTCAGTATGAATCAGTCAGAAGAACAGCACAAAATAAGAGACCGCCCCAGACATTGACATACAAGTCTCTTGGCCAGCCTTCCTTCCAGCCACAGGGCTCAGTCAACACTGTTGGACTGAGTCTTGTTGGACCCTATTCCCCAAAGATTGGCAGTTATGACTACGGGATACATTGATCTTGGAAGAAGGGGTAAGGGATAGGGATGAGAATTCAGGTGGCCTTCGACTGAGAACCACTTGCTGCCCCAGAAGCCGCCAAAGCCAATGGAGGGGGCTGTGTCTGTGAATAGCT
This sequence comes from Anoplopoma fimbria, assembly GCF_027596085.1. Lineage (NCBI taxonomy): Eukaryota > Metazoa > Chordata > Actinopteri > Perciformes > Anoplopomatidae > Anoplopoma > Anoplopoma fimbria. Next base: position 8,070 of record NW_026553281.1, on the reverse strand, counting down.
GTCTGTCTTCTAGCTTGGTGATATGGTTGTCATAAAAGAAGGATATGCCATTCCAAGAGAAGAGGAACTGGTGTCACTGTTTTAGCTCCGTTTGCATGCCTTGTCGAGTGTGACGTTGTCGTGGATATTTGGAATGGAGGCCTGAACTGAAAGGAGGTGTGACAAGAAGGATCGACCTTACTGGATAATGCGGATGGCCTAGTTCAGGTGGCCTAGCAGCGAAAGGGTTTGAAGTTTGCTGCATTTTGAGCGTATTTGAGATGATTAATGTGATCCGATGGATTTTCTCGGTAGGTAGGGATACTTGGAGTGAAACGAAGATGCTGAGGATTTCCAAGGGAGTGCTAGGTGCCAAGGAAGTGCTTTGTTTTTTGTATTTATATTTGTTTAATTTTATTATTTTATATATATTTTTTCTGATGGTTTCCCTGAGATTTTTTCCAGCATTTTGAACAACAAATCAACATTAGTCAAAAATATGTCAACAAGGCACACTAACTAATATATTTGTGAATTTAACTTAACAAAAAAGAAAGAAACATTGCCCTCATTTAGCTTAACAGCTAGCGATGGCTTCCCTCTCTCCTTCTCTCTTTTGCTCATTGTGTCTCATGTTTAGCCATTCCTCTGCCTCCCTTACTGATAAGGGTACTTGTAATAAGTGTAGTTTATTTGCTAGGTTGGAGGCGAGGCTCAGTGAGTTAGAAGCACGGTTCCGCACCATTGAAGCTCAGTCGTTAGCTACTGTAGTTAGCCAGCCCACCCCCGTAGCCGGTGCGGGCCAACCAGACATAGCTTCTGCTAGCCGTCCCCCAGCAACCTCCGAGCAGCCAGGAGGCTGGGTGACTGTCCGAAGGAAGCATAACTCTATGTCGAAGCACACGGGTCACCACCAACCACTTCTGGTTTCTAACCAGTTCTCCCCACTCAGCGACACACCCGCTGACAAACCAACTCGGTTATCGGCAGCTCCATTCTGAGAAACGTGAAGTTAGCAAAGACAGGGACCACAGTTACTTGCATCCCCAGGGCCAGAGCGGGCGACATTGAGTCCCACTTAAAACTGCTGGCTTGGGGTAAACGTAAATACAGTAAGATTGATATTTACGTCGGCGGTAATGACACCCGATTACGTCGCTCGGCGGTCACTAAAGTTAATGTGGTATGTGACAGATGAACAACAGAAGGAGGTAAAACAAATGTTGGAGGAGTCAGGGGCTTTCGCTTATGATGACGGCGACATTGGCAACATCCCAAGTCTCCGCAAAGACAATGTCGGACTCCATAGTTTTCTCTGGCCCTCTCCCTAACCTGGTCAATGATGAAATGTATAGCCGCATGTCATCATTCCGCCGCTGGCTGTCGAGGTGGTGTCCAGCAAACAATGTGGACTTCGTAGACAATTGGGGAAAACCTGGTCTGATTAGGAGAGACGGTATTCATCCCACTTTGGATGGAGCGGATCTCATATCTAGAAATCTGACCCAGTTTATTAGTCGACCAAATCGATGACAACCCAGAGTTCAGACCAGGAAGCAGAGTTGTAGTCTTTCACACTTCTCTGCGTTTCCATTAGAGCAGTTACCCACCCAGTTACCCACCCAAAACCCTATAGAGACTGTGTCTGCCCCACAGCCACTCCAATTATTTAAATCAAAAGTCAACAGAAGAGGAGTTATACAAAATAACCTAATAAAAGTTAAGGCTACCAACGCAACAGTGCAACAAAACTGGATAATTAAATGTGGACTCTTAGATGACAGAGATTTTATATTTAAGTCTGTACTTGTAAATGTTTAATATCAGATAATCATATAGATTTATTTTGTCTTACTGAAACCTGGCTGTGTCATGAAGAATATGTTAGCCTAAATGAATCAACTCCTCCAAGTCATATTAATACTCATATTCCTCGAGGCACAGGCCGAGGAGGTGGAGTAGCAGCCATCTTTGACTCAAGCCTAATAATAAACCCTAAACATAAATTAAATCATCTGAAAGCGATGTTCTTAGTCTTTCAAACCCGACCTGGAAAGCATTACAGCCAACTCTATTTGTTATAGTGTACCGCCAGCAGGTCCGTATTCTGAATTCCTATCTGAATTTTCAGAGTTCTTATCAAGTTTAGGCCACAGAACAGATAAAGTTATTATTGTAGGGGATTTTAATATTCATGTGGATGTCAATAATGATAGCCTTAGTACTGCGTTTATTTAATTATTAGATTCGATTGGCTTCTGTCAGTGTGTAATGTGATGTCATGAGAGGGAGTGTCATCAATGGGAGATACATCCCCTCCCAGTGGTTGCAGCAGAGACTACAACCCATCATGGCATCTGGTTAACTGACTACAATTCCCAGTCAGCAGGGCAGCCGGGGCCAAGGCTGCTGCCCAGCTGAAAGGGAGCCGGCTGATTGCCCTGGAGAGGCTAGTGTGAGGGAAAAGGAGAAAATGTTTGAAAGGAGAACAAAGGAGAGGAGCGGACGAAAAGAAAGAGTTTTATGTTACGTTAAAGACAATGAACCAGAAGTTAATCTGAAGATACTTATGTTTGTTTTGTGTAGCGGCTTTCTGCTGGAATTAAGTTTACCTTTTGCTAAAGAATCTAAATACACTATTTTGAGTTAGAAACCACTGCTTGTCGTCTTGATTTGTGCACCCACGCCTCACAAGCCGATCCCGACCTCTCAAGACATCATAGTGGTGGAGAATGCCAAATACGGAGGGGTGGGTGAGAGCGAATGTCCATCAGTGATTTGACCATTCGCTTTGCACAATTGAGAACCAGTGAGAACGCAATGGAGGAAATGCTTAAGCTGCTGGCGCAAAGCACCCAGCTCCAGATGGAGGCTAACCGGGCTCTGGTGGAGGAGCAAAGAAAAGCCAACATGTTGAAGGAGGAGGAACTCAGGCTACAGAGGAGTCAGCTTCAAACAGCAGGGGTACCGAACCCCAACCCTGTACGCTGGGCCAGTGATTTTATCCCTAAAATGGGACCCACCGATGATCCAGAAGCCTATCTTCATGCGTTTGAAAATACGGCAACCAGAGAAAAATGGCCGAAGGACCAGTGGGTTGGTATCTCTGGTACCAACCCACTCTGGTGCTAGCCTACAGGGCAGTGAAAGGAACAGCTCCTTCCTATCTCCAGGCCTTGGTCAAGCCCTACACCCCCGCCCGACCACTTCGCTCTGCTGCCTCGGGGCAATTGGTTGCCCCGTCGCTCAGAGGTCCCTGCGGCCGATCCTCCCGGTCACAGCTTTTTTCTGTCCTGGCCCCTCAGTGGTGGAATGAACTCCCCACTGTCAGGACAGCAGAGTCGCTGCCCATCTTTCGGCGCAGGCTGAAAACTCACCTCTTCAAGAAGCACTACCCTGAGCCTTCCTCGTAGCACTTATTGCATTCGTATTAGTTGTTGCACTCACTGTATTCGTATCAGTTCGCTGCACTTATTGAATTCATATTCGTTTACTGCACTTATCCTATTCGTAGTAGTTTGTAGCATTTATTATATTCGTATTAGTCTGTTGCAATTATTGTTTTCGTAGTAATTTGCCTCTGCACTATACTTTTGCTCTGGTTTATGCTTTAAGATGCTTGTTTAAGAAAGGAGATGCACTTATGACTTCTGGTGACTAGTAGTTCTCTTGAATACCTATGTTGAATACACTTCCTGTAAGTCGCTTTGGATAAAAGCGTCTGCTAAATGACTGTAATGTAATGTATCCTTGCCCTGTTCCTGTCTGATGAGTCACAGAAAGCTTTTCAAGACCTGGATAGCACAATAGCCAATGACTATGATGTCCTGAAAGAGGAAATGTTAAGTAGAATAGGACTTACTAAGTTTGGAATGGCCCAACGGTTCCACAATTGGGGCTTTAGGAATTTAGATGCATGAGCTAATACGTATCACAATGAAATGGCTTGAACCCCTGCAGCAGCTATAGTGGAAGCCATTGTTGTAGATCGACACTTACGGACACTGCCCTATGAGGCAAAGAGGGTTATTAGCCACAGTGCTCCAGTTATAGCCGTTGCCCTGGTCGAGGCCGTTGAACAGTACCAGGCCACTAATGAAATGCTCCGCATGGGGAAAATGGAGCAACCCATGTCTCAAGGACGCCCAGCAAATCTACGTCCCCAGCCCCAAAGACCCACTCAAAGTAACACAACCCGGCAGATTAATATACAGGGACTTTATCAGACTGCGCAAGAGCAAAGAAAACGAATTCCGGAAAGGGATACTCGGAGATGCTACAGATGTGGGGAGCTGGGACATATCTCATGGCAATGCGATAAAGGGGACGAACTAATGCCGACAGCAGAGTCCGCTGGCAGCCAGCCTACACACCTCTATGCCTACTTGATGGAGGGTACAGAGCACCAAGCTTTTACGTGCCCTGTGAAGCTTAATAATCAGGATGTGGAAGCTTTGCTGACACGACCAGTTTCTTGTGTCCATGGTGATACACGCCAGTATCCTACTTGTACGGTGAAGCTAATCACAACGCAAGGCATGTGTGAAGTCAAGGTGGGGTGCTAGATTCCCTGCCAGTCTCCTTTTAATTGGAAGAGATTGTCCCCTGTTCCTCAGGCTCTGGAGAGAGATACAAGAGAGACGGTCTAGGTAGTCAGGACAGCCCAGAGGTAAGATTAAACTGAAATACAGACCAAAGAATGTGTCCAGGACTGGTTTAACACAAACCTCTTCTCCAGCGAATGCTTTTCTCGGCGCTGCAGAATCAGCCAGCGAGGTGGGCCCGGCCACGGAAGGTGAAGAGGAGGAGCCCCAAGGAAGCCACCAGCCATCATCAAGCGAGGATAGCAGACAGACACCTGCGGACGGACCGGCCCCACTTTCAGGCCAGTATGGTACTGCTCAACTCAATGACCCTACATTGATAAATGCTTTGCGAAATGTGAGAGTAATAGAAGGGGTGTACCAAGACCAGAGAAGCGTTTTAATTTACCCTCATTTTGCGGTGAAGAATGGTCTACTCTACCGAATGATACAAGTGCAAGAGGAGGTAACAGAGCAGTTGTTAGTGCCTAAATCCTTTCGCCCTACGGTGTTACAACTGGCCCATTCACACCTGCTTGGAGCACATCTAGGAGTGGAAAAGACTAAAGACAGGATTTTACAGCAGTTCTTTTGGCCAGGCATTCACAAGGAAGTCGAAAATTATTGCAGAAGTTGTCCAGAATGTCAGCTCATGGCCCCTCAGTCCTCATTTAGAAATCCCCTGATCCCCCTCCCCATTATTGAGGTCCCCTTTGAAAGGATTGGGTTGGATATTGTGGGGCCCCTACCCAAAAGTGCTCGGGGGCATTCTGGTCCTAGTGGACTATGCTACCCGGTATCCCGAGGCTATACCCCTCAGAAAGGCTACAGCCCAGCAGATCTCCAAAGAACTGTTCCTCCTATGCAGTAGAGTAGGACTTCCAAATGAGATATTGACAGATCAGGGGACCCCTTTTATGTCTCGTGTCACCAAAGGCCTGTGCTCCCTCCTAAAGATCAAGCACCTCAGAATGTCAGTATACCACCAACTGACGGACAAGTAGAGAGGTTCAACAAAACTCTCAAAATGATGCTAAGAAAGTAAATTGAAAGAGATGGGCGCAACTGGGACCAGCTCCTCCCCTACCTGCTGTTTGCAGTTAGGGAGGTTCCCCAAGCTTCTACAGGTTTCTCACCCTTTGAGCTCCTGTACTCTTACAAACCCAGGGGGATCCTGGACCTGGCAAAAGAATCCTGAGAAAAACAGCCTTGTCCTCACCGCACGGTTATTGAGCATGTGGAGGCCATGAAAGACAGAGTGAAGACATTTATCCTATCGCAGAGAGCACATGGAAAAAGCTCAGAAAGAACAGCAAGCCTCCTACAACCGCCCTGCACAGCCCAGAGAGTTCAGGCCAGGAGACCAGGTCCTGGTACTGGTACCCACTGCTGAATGTAAGTTTTTAGCAACTTGGCAGGGGCCCTATGAAATTATTGAAAGAGTGGGAGAAGTGAACTACAGAGTAAAGCAACCAGGAAGGAAAAAAACCAGAACAGCTGTACCACGTGAACCTGTTGAAGAAATGGCACTCCGCAGAGGTCCTATTAAGCTGTTTACCCCCAAAAGACACAGGAGCACCACCAAGAGAGGTCATAAAGGTGGGCCCTGATCTGTCCCCCCAGCAACGACAGGAGTGCATGGAGCTGGTGGACCATAACCAAGATGTGTTCTCAGCTAAGCCCGGCACCACGCACCTCGCTGTACATGAAATCCGCACCAAGCAGGGTAAAGTAGTGAATCAGTGTCCCTATAGAGTGCCAGAGGCCCATATCAGTCATTCCTCCTATCCTCTGTACTCCTTGCTGCTTTGTTTCAGCCAGCAGAGAAGTTTACAAGAACAGACTACATAAAGACAGCTTTTGTTTTAGCTTGTTTGTATAAAAAAAGCTTTTGGCCTATAGGTCATGCTTTGTGTGTTTGCGTGTGTGTCTATGTGTGAGTGTAGTTGGAGGAGCTCAGCCAAACAAAAAGAGCAGAGGAGATATGCTCTGCAGCGTAATAATAAATTACATAAACACATTGAAATATACTAATAACAAACACCAGTCACATCGGGGCTTCTTAACACTCTGGTCTGTAATAATTTAGCATTAGGGCACGTTTAATACTGAGTTTCCGTAGCCATCCCTACCTTAAGGTAATGCAAAATCAAGAACAGCTCTCTAGTGCGAGTGTTCAGCAAACACTCCCTATACACTCCCAATAATGCACGTTTGTATGTATATAATAAGTATTATTACAGAGCAGTGTTAGATTTACAGTAGCCTATAACTACAAACTGAATTTTTCAAAACAAAGGCAAATGACTAGAGTAAATGATGGACATGATAAGGTGATGTCATTCAAACAAGGCAAGACACAAGGCACATTTTTTTTCTTAATAACCATAAACAAATACCCATAAATACAATCAACAGACCATGTTAAAAAAGTTTGTTACCTTGGTTCTTGGTTTATACCACCTCTGGCCAGTCTCTCGGCAGCTGTGTGCTGAGGGAACACAGGTGATCTTCAGTTGGGAATAATGAGTAGTCTGGTACTAAAGTGCTTTAGCAGCCTCACTGGTACACTGGCAGCTTTGCAGCAGCACAAGTATCCCTGCCTATACCACAATCTGGGAAAATACATAAATATGTTACTGTAGGAGCGCAGGGTTAAACAAAGTCAGCAAGCGTTTGTCTTTTGGCTGCACATCTCTGTGGCCGTTTAATCCACACTCTACAAACATATTACTCTGACCTCACATCACCTTTAACCCCACAATGACGCTGCGTCACCATGGTTAGCCTACTTCTCTTAAAGGGAACATGTCACACTTACCATGAGCAGCATCAGCGTTATCTCCCGGTGATTCCCATAACCAAACAGTTCACATTGACTTTACACCTGGTGAATAATGTCCTTGAGTCCATGACAAGTCCACTACATGCATACTGTAGTTGCTGCAAGTGCAGTCAAACACTAAAACTTATTTTAAACATACATTTTTGAACTTTTGTTATGGAGGAGATAACATAGGTATATTACAGTCAGTCAAGACAAATACAGTATTAACCAAAAAAACTCCAGTCCATATAACGATTTCACTTTGTGATGTTTAAAGCTTAAATTGTAGCCAAATCATTGTTAATCTCAATTTACTTGTTAGCTGCCTGTTGGTGTAACGAACGCGGAGGAAGTGAATGGGCTGGCTGACTCAATGTGTGGAAGTGAGGAGCATGTATAATTTATGTGGTTGGAGTTGGTATTTGGTATTTGCTTGAGAGATCATTTTGTAAAAAAATAAAAAATCTCTCAAACTTCAAAACCCAACATGTGTTTAAATCCTCCTCAGGTCATTAAAACCCCCCACATTCCCAGAAACACTATCAAGATCATGAAGTTATTGTCCTTTACAGTAGCTATAGCCCTGGTCACCACTAATGCCATTTACTTTAGGCTCCTTGTTTTACTTGTTGAGAAGCTAACATCCATCCATCCATCCATTTCCTTCCGCTTATCCGGGCC